>NC_092336.1:204663100-204970200 GCF_046630445.1 Rutidosis leptorrhynchoides | reverse complement strand
CATAGATTTTTATAATTTCATCCCGTAGTCAAATTAACCATTTTTAACCAATTTTGTTTTACCCATAACTTCTTCGTTTTAAATCCGTTTTGAGTGAATCAAATTGCTATGGTTTCATATTGAACTGAAATTTATGAAAATAAACAGAAAAAGTATAAGTTTATAGTTGTAAATATAAGTTACAAGTCATTTTTGTAAGCGGTAGTCATTTCAGTCGAAAGAACGACGTCTTGATGACCATTTTGAAAAATATACTTTCACTTTGAGTTTAACCATGATTTTTGGATATAGTTTCATGTTCATAAGAAAAATCATTTTCCCAGAAGAATAACTTTTAAATCAAAGTTTATCATAGTTTTTAACTATCTAACCCAAAACAGCCCGCGGTTTTACTACGACGGTGTATGTCTGGTTTTACGGTGTTCTTCGTGTTTCCAGGTTTTAAATCATTAAGTTAGCATATCATATAGATATAGAATATGTGTTTAGTTGATTTAAAAAGTCAAGTTAGAAGGATTAACTTTGTTTGCGAACAAGTTTAGAATTAACTAAACTATATCCTAGTGATTACATGTTATAATCTTCGAATAAGATAGTTATATATATATATGAATCGAATGATGTTATGATTATCATTACTACCTCAAGTTTAGTAGGTAAACCTACTAGAAATGACAAGAAATAATCTAGAGCTTCAAAGGATCTTGGATGGCTTGAAAGTTCTTGAAGTAGAATCATGACACAAAAATAATTTCAAGTAAGATTACTACTCGAATTAAGATAGTTATAGTTATCGAATCGAATCAAAGTTTGAATATGAGTATTACCTTGATTTAGAAAGATAACCTACTGTAAATAATAAGGATTTCTTGAGGTTGGATGATCACTTGAAATGGATTTGCAAGATTGAAAGTAAACTAGCAAACTTGAAAGGATTTTTGAAGTGTTCTTGAAGTGTTCTTCCTATGATGATTATAGTTTGATTCTTAAAGTAATTTTTGATGAAGATGATGATTAGTTTACTGGAAATTTCATTCTTGAGAGTGTGTGTGTGTGTGTGTTTAGAGAGAATTAGAAAGGGAATTGGAAGTGAAATGGAGTGGGTGGTGAGTGGTGAAGGGTGAGTGGGGTTAAAAGGAGTTCTTGTTTTTGTTTCCTTGCTCATAAGTCATGCTAGTTGTCTAATTGTTCATTCCAAATGTTTATTTACTCATCAAGGGCTGGTAAGAGCTGAATTATTATGTGTATATACCAATAGTATATACATCTAGAAGCTGTGTATTGTACGAGTACGAATACGGGTGCATACGAGTAGAATTGTTGATAAAATGAATGGAAATGTATTTGTAACCATTTTTTTAAGTAGAAGTATTTTGATATGTGTATTGAAGTCTTTCAAAAGTGCATTAATATATCTTAATACACTACATGTATATACATTTTAACTGAGTCGTTAAGTCATCGTTAGTCGTTACCTGTAAGTGTTGTTTCGAAACCTTTAAGTTAACGATCCTGTTAAATGTAATTAATACATTGTTTATTATATCAAATGAGATGTTAAATTATCATATTATCATGATAACATGGTGTATGAATATATCTTAATACGATATATATATTAAAACGTTGTTACAACGATAATCGTTACATATATAACTCGTTTTGAAACTCTTAAGTTAATAGTCTTGTTTTATGTATAAGGTTCATTGTTAATATACATAATGAGGTAATTTAATTATCATTTCATCATGTTAAACATATATATATATATATATCAATACTCGAGTGGTAACTGTTGTTGTAGGAAAACTCTGCTAACGGTAGATGTCGATCCCAACTGTTTCCAAAATCAATAACACATGCTCGTAGCATGTCTTCAAGCATTTGTATCGTCCTTTCACTCTGCCCATCAGTTTGTGGATGATAGGCAGTACTCATATCTAGACGAGTTCCCAATGCTTGCTGTAATGTCTGCCAAAACCTTGAAACAAATCTGTCATCCCTATCAGAGATAATAGAGATTGGTATTCCATGTCTGGAGACAACTTCCTTCAAATATAATCGCTCCAACTTCTCCTTTTTATCATCTTCTCTCATTGGCAGAAAGTGTGCTGACTTGGTGACATGATCGACTATTACCCAAATAGTATCATAACCACTTGCAGTCCTTGGCAATTTAGTAATGAAATCTATGGTAATGTTTTCCCATTTCCATTTCGGGATTTCAGGTTGTTGAAGTAGACCTGATGGTTTCTGATGTTCAGCTTTGACCTTAGAACACGTCAAAAATTCTCCTACGTATTTAGCAATATCGGCTTTTATACCCGGCCACCAAAAGTGTTTCTTGAGATCTTTTTACATCTTCTCCTCTCCGGGATGTATTGAATATCTGGTTTTATGTGCTTCCTTAAGTACCATTTCTCTCACATCTCCAAACTTTGGTACCCAAATTCATTCAACCCTATATCGGGTTCCGTCTTCCCGAATATTAAGATGTTTTTTCGATCCTTTAGGTATTTCATTGTTCAAATTTCCTTCTTTTAAAACTCCCTGTTGCGCCTCCTTTATTTGAGTAGTAAGGTTAGTACGAATAATTATATTCATAGTGTGACAACCCGGAAATTTCCAACTAAATTTAAACTTTATCTTTATATTATTCCGACACGCTAAGCAAATTTTGTTAAGTTAAATCTCAAGAATTTTAAACTGTGTTCATACATTCATTATAACCTCGACCAAATTCCGACGATTCATGAACCGTTATATATAAATAGATATGTATATATATATATTAAAACTTGAGAATATTAATAAAGTATTAAACGTATAATACTTTACACGAACATATTTGTTTCAATATGTTTATCAATGGAATTAGAAGATAATATCAAATGATTGATTTATCAGATACATTGTGATATGATTACGGGTCCATGTTATGAGGTCCACTGTGATTTAAGAAATCTATTCTTTTTGACAACATTCGAAAAATGGTAAAGTGATTTATAAGTAAGAACGTGGTGTGTAAATAACTTAGATGTTGGATATCGACAAGTTAAGTAACTCGACATTTTTCATTAAGATGATTTCATACGTCCATTTAACCTTTGGACTTTATCCCATGCTTCACCAACAGACTGTAATTTAAAAACTTGAAACCTATTATGAATATATATGATTCTACTTTTCTAAAACGTTTTATGATATAATGATTTCTATTATTTTAACCTTTAAACAAAATGATTCTTAAATATATTTAGTTTTGGAAAACAAAATTATCATATTTATTTGATTTAGTTTCAAACGTATAAAAATGTTTTCAGTTTAAAAAGAACTTTATTATTAAAACGTATATAACTTTTATAAATATCTAGAACCACTTTTGACAACTCATTACTTAACCAGTATGATAAAGATAACGATATTTATATTTTATTTTATTAAATATGTATAATGATTTAAATTAATATTATATATATTTATACGCGTATTATACGTACACAGTTTTATACTTTTACTATACTTAAACTTTACCTTTACTTTATTTTTACTTTACTTTAACTTTAATAATTCACTTTAATAATTCATACTTTAATAATTCACTTTAATAATTCACTTTAATAATTCATACTTTAATAATTCACTTTAATAATTCATACTTTAATAATTCACTTTAATAATTCAAAAATCTATTATAAATAGAATTCAATAGGTTTCATTATTTCATAGAAACTTGAAAAATATTTTCTCTAAACTCTCTCAATCGATTTACATATATATATTTACTCCGTATTATTTCAAGATATTATTAGTATACATAAAATATTACGACGGAGTGTTGTCCGAGTGATTTCGAAATTGTTTTTCGAGGGGGATAGAGCTAAGGAAATTATGGGTTATAGCTATGGAGGTTATGGGTATAGTTCGGGAGTATTGCTCGTGAGTCAAACTAGTGTTTATCATTCTCGTTGCGTCTACGTAGTTTTCCTGCAATATTGAATCTCAATATTAATACGTGAGCCCTCATAACTTAACTTTTATATATTATTAGTGTATCCCTGACTAGTGCTCGAGTATATAGGATTATGCATGCTTATACGTTCGTTATTGTCATTAGATAGGTTATGTCGAATCTTGAATTAAATACATATGCTATTAAGATAAGTTATATGATATGTATGTCGTTGGAAAGCTAGCGAAAAATTGAGAACTTTTCATTTAGATATCGAATGGTTTCGATGAACGGTTTAGAAGTTATAGTCAATTGAATTTTTGTAAAAATGATTATTATTATCGTCGTTATTATCGTCGTTATAATCTAATTATTATTATTATTATTATTATTATTATTATTATTATTATTATTATTATTATCATTGTCGTTATTAATAAAAGATATTATTGTTATTTTTATTATTATTGCTATCGTTATTATCGTTAAGGTTATAATTAGTATTATTATTATTATTATTATTATTATTATTATTATTATTATTATTATCATTCAAATAGTTATTAGTATTATCATTAATATTAATATTATTAGTATTATTATAATTAAAACTAATATTAGTAACATCTAATTATTATGATTACTACAATTATTATTATTATTATTAATATGAACGCGATATAAAAGACGACTAAAAGCTATTAAACGAAGCGATTACGAAATAATGAGTATGAGTATCATGATGAAATTAAGATATTGTAAGATATTGATTTAAAGGAAAAATATCGTTTTCATTATTTTACTATTATTATTATTAAAAGTATTATTAATATTAAAACTATCATTTTTACTAAAATTATTATTTTTAATAAAATATCACTGTTAATATGAAACATCATTATTATTATTATTATCATTTTAGTACTATTATTAATAAAAATTATCATTTTATTATTTTTAGAAAATATAATTATTGTTATTTTTATTAGTAGAATAATAATAAATATTACAAAATAATACAACTTTTAATTATTATTGTAACAACCCAAACCAACCCGCGATTAAACCGTGTAAAATTTACAAAAAATAAAAAAAATTTGCTGAACTGCCACCTGGCGCGGCGCGCCATATAGGCCGCGCGGCGCGCCAAACCTGACTGTCCGGAAAGTCTTTAAATGCGAAAATGTTTGACTAGTTCCCGACATATTTAGGCGTAACGCTTTTAACCCCATGTTCCATATATAAAAACTAGCACGTTCTATTAATAAAATTATGTTTACGAAGCGGGGCCCACATCGACCCAAATTACCCTTTAAGTATCAAAATACAATTTTCGACCATACGACTTTTAATACAAAACAAAGCCGAGCATGGCGATTGGGGATACGCTACCCAATCCTAATAAATCCAAAAGCAAGCCTTCTACGCAAACTATGCAAGTCCTCTAATCCTCGCGCTTACCCGAGCCACCATCCGCATGCAATCTATAAAAAGAGTCAACAACGAGAGGGTAAGCTAACGCTTAGTGAATGATAATATACTACATACATATATATGTATAAAATGGACACGCCACAAAATAACAAATACCGCATACCGAGGCATCCATATATAAGGCACTACACTAAGCATACCGTACGATCCCTAAGCAACGAGCTAAAGATACAACAACAATATAAGTTCACCAACGACGATGTGAACAACGCCAAATAGCTACACCCGGAGGGTTAGCTACAACACAACAATACATTAATATATAACAATATAAACGAACAAGGTTAACACCTTAACCCAATACCGAGAACCAAATACCACAATGAAGATTGGCCGAACTACACGAGCCTTAGTAATCCGAAACCACACGAGATTACTGTCTTCACAACATCGAGGTTGGCCGAACTACACGAGCCTTAGTAATCCGAAACCACACGAGATTACTACCTCAATAAGATGACCGAACTACACGAGTCACCATGAATCCGAACTACACGAAATTCATTTAGATAAGATGACCGAACTACACGCGTCATCGTAAATCCGAACTACACGCGATTCACTTCTCCAACTCAAAACCCTTCGCCATTGGGGTTATATCATCCACATCACAACCACGTGTGATAGTGTACACACAAAACGTGTACCTCGCCAAAGGTGGTCAACCAAAACGCACAACCGTGCCAATTGGATATAAATGCAAGTCTATCAAATCCACCTATATGTAAAGTGAGCTCTATAACCGAGAACCACTTCACCCGACCTGCACCCATCCTACACATACATATGCACATAGGATATTATCACTCACCTTGAAGTCTTGAAGAATGCTTCCAAGTAATCCGTAACTCGCCAATGGAAAGTACCTATTCCATTATCACAATTACAACAATACACTTAGAGTGGATTTACAAATCAACCCAATTCGTCACTTAGTGCAATTTCGACCCAAATGCACTTCCAAGCACAAACCGTGCCCAAAACTAACCAATAATCACTAACACAAGTGAGAATGGTCCTAATACGCCAATTAAACCCGAACTCAAGTGTTAAACACGTGTCATACCCATTTTGACACTTAAACCCTAATTTTGACCCATAAGGTCAAAATCTCACCATTTACAAGTTTTGACACCAAAACACTTTTAACTTGGTTTTATACTTCAACTTAATCCATTTCAAGTTTATAAACCTCATTAAATCGCCAAATGGGTCATAATCACCACCAAACCCTAATTTAACCCAAAGTCACAATTAGTCAACCAAATAACCTTAAATGGGTTTCAATACTTCCATAATCACTAACTTAAGTGATTAAACTCAATTTCAAGTCCTAAACATGGCCAATTAGTTCACCAACCCAAAATCCACCAACAATTAACAATAAACCCAATTACTAGCATCACTAAACCCATTTCATCATCTAAAAGGGTTTTTCATCAAACTAACTCAAACCCTAACTTGAATATCAAATCAAATAGATGAAATTCGGAGTTTGAGCTTACCAATACCACCACAACGTAGCTAGGAACAAAAGGAACAACTTTAGAACTCGAGCTTTTGATCAATTCGGCCTCCTTCTTCACCAAAACCCTAAATCTCTCTCTAGAATCTCTCTAGATAGTTGGGAGTGATGAATGGATGTGAAAATGATCCAAAACTGATCCAAACCAGCTAATGTGGCTCACAAATCCGGCCCCAAGTGAAATTACCCAAATACCCTTCATTTAAACCAATTTAAAACAAAGGATTCTGTCAGCGCCAAATGGCGCGGCGCGCCCCAAACCCGCGCGGCGCGCGATCCTACTGAAACAGTTTCTTTTGCATTTTAATTTATATACAATAAAACCCACACCCTTGAACACCATAATACACAAGTAAGTAAGATAATTATTCGGGTCTTACAATTATTATTATTATCAATATATTTTTATCAAAAAAATATGTGATACAAAGATATTTTACTACGTATAATATAATTACATTAATAATACCTATCATATTATTTTTATGATATTAAATGAACTTTATAAATTTTATTACTTAAGATATATAAAGGTATATTTTTATTATATAAATTTTAATATACAATTTTATTTATTAATAAAAGAACTATATTATTTACTTTAATAAAATCTGTTAAAAATATTTAAATATATAAAATGACTATATTTAAACTATATAATAATCATGTATAAATTTTGGAATACATTTTGGTCAATATGACTTTTGTTGACTTTTGCATATTTAGTCTCGAGCATTAGGATTGTGATACACTACGACTTGACCTAAATTGTTAGACATATATTGATCAAACATATAAATATATATAATTAATATAGGTTCGTGAATCCAAGGCCAACCTTGCACTTGTTCAATGACGTCATATGTATTTTTACTACAAAATACAGTATTGTGAGGTTCATTTGCTCCCTTTTTAAATGCTTTTGCAATATATACTTTTGGGACTGAGAATACATGCGCTGTTTTATCAATGTTTGACGAAATAGACACAAGTACTTAAAACTACATTGTATGGTTGGATTATTAAACCGAATATCGCCCCTTCAAGTCTGGTAACCTAAGAATTAGGGAAATGGCCCCTAATTGACGCGAATCCTAAAGATAGATCTATGGGCCTAACAAAACCCATTTTGGAATTTGGAATGCTTTAGTACTTCGACTTAAATGGTGATTACGATTGCCAATATTTATGGCATACTTGCGAGTATGCGGGGGATATTCTATATGCATTATGTTAATGTCGGTTACCAGGTGTTCATCATACGAATGATTTTTATACACTTGCGAGTGTAATGTGATTTATGAAAGATGGAATTTAAATCTTGTGGTCTATTAAAATTATAGAATTGATGGATTACGATAAACTAATGAACTCACCAACCTTTTGGTTGACACTTTAAAGCATGTTTATTCTCAGGTATTAAAGAAATCTTCCACTGTGCATTAGCTCATTTTAAGGATATTACTTGGAGTCATTCATAACATATTTCGAAAGACGTTGCATTCGAGTCATTGAATTCATCCAGATTATTGTTAAGTCAATTATAGTTGGATGTATTATGAAATGGTATGCATGCCGTCAACTTGAGATGTAAAGAAAGTTTGTCTTTTAAAAACGAATGCAATGTTTGTAAAATGTATCATATAGAGGTCAAATACCTCGCGATGTAATCAACTATTAAGAATCGTTTATAATGTATATGAACGGGTCATTTCACATAGCTTTTACCCGCATAGGTTCTCTGTCCTTTCTACTCAAAGCGTCGGCTACCACATTCGCCTTCCCCGGGTGGTAACTTTCATGACCCGTCCTAATCCATCTGGACGAATACATTATAATTTATTTCATCGCGAGGTACTTGACCTATATATGATACATTTTACAAACATTGCATTCGTTTTTAAAAGACAAACTTTCATTACATCGACAGTTGACGGCATGCATACCATTTCATAATATATCCAACTATAATTGACTTAGTAATAATCTTGATGAACTCAACGACTCGAATGCAACGTCTTTTGAAATATGTCATGAATGACTCCAAGTAATATCCTTAAAATGAGCTAATGCACAGCGAAAGATTTCTTTCATACCTGAGAATAAACATGCTTTCAAGTGTCAACCAAAAGGTTGGTGAGTTCATAGGTTTATCATAAAACAATAAAATTCATCATTTTGATAGACCACAAGATTTAAATGCTGCATGGTACAAATGGGCCCGAATCCTATACCCACCTGTAATGTACATGCGATATCTTTTAAATACAGTACACCTTTCTCGTGTATGAAATCATCTTTCATAAATCTTAGTAACCGTACACATATCTCGTGCACAAAAATAACATACACATAACCTGTGTATAAAATCATTCTCTCGATACATAACATTCACTTTTCATTTCTTTCATAGCTTGGCTTGGTAACCGACCTTAACATATAATGCGCATAAATAATATCCCCAAAACAGAACATCTCGTCTGTATAATAATCATATAAACTTCGAAGTACTAAACACCACGCCCACTAGCTCTTCCGTCTAGTGAACATTCTGGGTGGGGGTGTTAAACCCGGTAGCTACCTTTAGGATTCGCGTCAATTAGGCGTGCACTAATTCTCAAAATTAGTGATGTTTCCTAATTCTTAGGTTACCAAGCAATAATAATCAGGGGAAAAATATTCATATCAATTGTGGCAATTATCACGTCCACATAATTCAATGGTGAGAATTATCACGTCCACATAATTCAATGGTGGCAATTATCACGTCAACATAATTCATTCGAGGAATGTTTTGCTTGTGTCTATCTCGTCAAACATTTATAAAAGCATTTCATGTATTCGCAGTTCAAAATGTATTTCAAAAGCATTTAATAAAGCAGTTGTAAAAGTAGCGCATGTATTCTCAGTCCCAAAAATGTAAAGAGTAAAAGGGAATTAAATGAACTTAATATACTTTATTTTGTAGTAAAAATACATATGACGACATTGAACAATGCAGGATTGGCCTCGGATTCACGAACCTATATCATTTGTATATGTATATTAAAATATATACTCGTAATTGAACAATTTCATATCTTGTAACCTTATATATTATATATTTAGTTTGTATATATATTTTAGAATGATTATTATTTATATAGTTATATTAATATGTCTATATCTGAAAAGTATCTAATTTGTTGTATACTATAAGTTTTTATATAAGAATTGTTAATATGTTTTTATATATAGTTTTATGGCTTATTAATATAATTGTAGTATATGTATTAAGTATGTCTTATGTACCAAATATTTATTTGGTAAAATTGTTAGTTTTGATAATAATACTAAAATGGTAAAAATTATGTTTTTAGTAATACTTATAATAATAATAATAATAATAATAATAATAATAATAATAATAATAATAATAATAATAATAATAATAATAATAATAATAATAATAATAATAATAATAATAATAATTATTATTATTATTATTATTATTATTATTATTATAATAATAATAATAATAATAATAATAATAATAATAATAATAATAATAATAATAATAAAAATGGTTATAATACTTATACTTATGTTAACAATACTAATTATAATACTTATGATAATTATAATACTAGTAATGATAATAATTCTATTAATCATATACGATACATGTATTAATCTTTAACTAAAATAATAATAACTTTTATTATTTTCATTATAGTAATAGTAAAAATAATAATAATTATCATAATAATGATAACAATAATAATAATAATAATACTTAAATGATATTTATAATATTATTAGTATTACTTGTAAATATAAATATGATATTAGTAATCATAATATTTACAATACTAACATTAACAATAATAGTAATAATTGTAATAATAATGATAATGATAATGATAATAATAATAATAATAATAATAATAATAATAATAATAATAATAATAATAATAATAATAATAATAATAATAATAATAATAATAATAATAATAATAATAATAATAATAATAATAATAATAATAATAATAATAATAATAATAATAAAGTTAATGATAAGAAAAACTACCTCCTTTGAATTACAAAAAAATAGGTTGCACTAGCTGGGGTTTGAACTCACGACCACTCGAAACCCAACACTCATCAAACCACTCGTCTGTTCTTCCTTTTCTGATTTAATTCCACCTTATATAAATATAAACCCCGTATTTTATCTGTTTCTTTTCATCTTCTTCTTCTTCTTCATACAGTACGTGACCCAAGAGACCAGCCCTTAATCCAATCAATTGATATAAATTTTATCTAGACTTTATAATGAGACCGAAAACAATTCAATGGGTGATTGAGTTTATTAAACAGACGATAAAAAAATATAAATAAAAATAAAAAATAAAAACTGAAACATCCTGTTGGAAGTTGTTCATGACCCATAAATCCATTTTTGAATTCTAGATCGTTTAAGGTAAATTTTTTAACATGAAACAGGTTCTAATCCTTTCATAGAAACTTTATAAATCCTCAATTGAAACAGAAAAATTAAAAACAAGCTTGAATTTCATGAAGAACACAAGTTTGACTTTTTGAATTCGAAGCTTTGACTCGAAAATTCTCGATCAATAAGATGAATTAGAGCATCAAATTTTGCAGCTAGTTTAAGTAAAAGAATCCTAACAAAATGGCATTAATAGTTTTTGAATTTGACTCGTAATTGAAGCTTTTTGAAAAATAAAATAAGAACAGATCTGCAAGTGAAGTTTTAATATTTTCAATTTAATTTATTCTGTAAAAATAGTTGTAGTTGGTAATTGATAGTATTGGTGATACAATCGATTGGTTTATGACTAAAATTATGAGTACATTGATTGTTTTATAGTAAAGATAATTCGACAAGAGGAATCAAATAAATAAAAAAAATAAAAGAAGAAAACGATTTGTAACAAAATTTGGATTCGTCTGTAACAGAATTTGTTTTTATATCAGTGATTTGAGGTTGATTCGTATCAACTTGAAGATAGGAACGAATTTAAAAAGCAAATTTGATGGTGACATCAAACAGAAAAACGTACCAGTTTCTTGACTTTTATAATTCATATAAATTAATTAATATTAATAATTAATAGATATATTATTAATAATATTAATAATTATTATATTAATAATAATAATTTAATAATGATACTAAAATCATGAGAATGATAATGATTATATTATTAAAGATAATAATAATAGATTGTATTATTTTCTAATAAATATAACTATAGTAATAATAATAATAATATTGATAAAAATAATAATAACAAATAATCATAATAACTTAAAATTATAATTTTATTACTAAGTATAATGATATAACAAATTAAATGTATCAAATATAATATCATTAATAATACTGATATTAATATTAATATTGAATGTAACAAAAATATAATAATTATAACTAAATTTGTAATTTCATTTAATATTACAATTTATTAATTTTTGTAATATCTAATAATTATATCATATTTTATATGAATACATCTATTAAATATTTAACATTTATATGTTCCATATACGTTTTTAACATAATAATTATTAATAAAAATCATTTATAAATATTTATCTTGTATGGATTCATAATAATATTATATATATATATATATATATATATATATATATATATATATATATATATATATATATATATATATATATATATATATATATATATATATATATATATTCATTTTGACAATAACTTAATTATTCTGTTTATTATTTTACATTTAAATTTTCAAATTGATTAAAGTGTCTACTAATTCAATTTATTATATATACTTATTTTTATCTTTATATATATATGTATATATATATATATATATATATATATATATATATATATATATATATATATATATATATATATATATATATATATTTATTCACATTTTTATTTACACACATTTGTTCGTGAATCGTCGGAAATGGTCAAAGGTCAAATGTATCCATGAAATCAATTCAAATTCTTGAGACTCGGATTAATAGGCTTTGCTTATCGTGTCGGAATCATAATCAGATTAAGTTTAAATTTGGTCAGAAATTTCCGGGTCGTTACAGTAACGAATCTCAAAGTCGTAATCTTTTAACAATTCAATCCACCTACGCTGCCTCATGTTCAGTTGTTTCTGATTAAATATGTGTTGGAGACTTTTGTGGTCGGTATATATAATACTTTTGACCCCATATAAGTAGTGCCTCCAAGTCTTTAATGCAAAAACAACAGCGCCCAATTCCAAATCGTGAGTCGTATAATTTTTCCTCGTGAATCTTCAATTGTCTGGACGCATAAGCAATTACCTTCGTTCGTTGCATTAATACACAACCGAGGCCTTGCTTTGAGGCATCACAATATATCACAAAATCATCATTCCCTTCAGGCAATGACAATATAGGTGCCGTAGTTAACTTTTTCTTCAACAATTGAAACGCTTTCTCCTGCTCATCCTTCCATTCAAATTTCTTCCCTTTATGCGTTAATGTAGTCAAGGGTTTCGCTATTTTGGAAAAATCTTGGATGAACCTTCCGGAGTTTTTGGGGTTTCCCACTTTTCAACGGTTTCAATCTTTGCCGGATCCACTTGAATACCTTCTTTGTTCACTATGTGACCGATGAATTGAACTTCTTCTAACCAAAATACACACTTTGAAAACTTAGCGTACAGTTTATCTTTCCTCAACAACTCTAGCACTTTTCTCAAATGTTCTTCGTGCTCTTGATCATTTTTTGAGTAAATAAGTATGTCATCGATGAAACCAATGACAAACTTGTCAAGGTATGGTCCACACACTCGGTTCATGAGGTCCATGAACATAGCTGGTGCATTAGTCAACCCAAACGGCATAACCATAAATTCGTAATGACCGTAACTCGTTCTGAAAGCAGTCTTCGGAATATCATGCTCCTTCACCCGCATTTGATGGTGCCCAGAACGTAAGTCAATCTTCGAATAAATTGACGAGCCTTGTAGTTGATCAAATAAGTCGTCGATTCTCGGTAGTGGATAACGGTTCTTGATGGTAAGTTTGCTCAACTTTCGGTAGTCGATACACAACCTGAATGTACCATCCTTCTTTTTGACAAATAAAACAGGAGCTCTCCATGCTGATGTGCTTGGTCGAATGAAACCACGCTCTAAAAATTCTTGTAATTGGCTTTCGAGTTCCTTCATTTCGCTGGGTGCGAGTCTGTATGGAGCACGAGCTATTGGTGCAGCTCCCGGTACAAGATCTATTTGAAATTCAATGGATCGGAGTGGAGGTAGTCCCGGTAATTCTTTCGGAAATACATCGGGAAATTCTTTTGCGACGGGAACATCATTGATGCTCTTTTTTCAGTTTGTACTTTCTCGACGTGTGCTAGAACAGCATAGCAACCCTTTCTTATTAGCTTTTGGCTCCCCCGGTATCCTTCTTGGGCAACTTCTCAGGTTTTTCTTTGCCTTTATTCATAGAGACTTTGCTCTTTCATCAAACATTTTTTTTTGGCATACCCTTTCTTCATAACTTTTGTCTTTTGTTCCTGGTGCCCAGAGAGGAAGTGATAATCCACTGAAAATAGGTCTTTGACATATCAAAAACAATCAGGGGTTCGGAATCTTTCAACAGGTGCTTTTGAAGCGAATTTGATCGATCTATCTCTTTTAATCTCTAGATCTTTTGATGGATGGAAAGGGGAGTGAAGGTGAATGGTGTATTTTGGGAGTGACTTTTTTGATTCATCAACTCTTTATGTGAGTTGGTCGATTTAAATTGCATGGAGTGGAAATGGAAACGGATGGCTTTTTGTCTTCTCTATTCAGAATGATTTCGGAAGGAGTATCGCACCTACACCACGTATGGCGCCTAGTAACCTTTGGCCTCGAAACAAATGTCAAAACCCAGTTCTAACTTGAACCGTACACCGGCACGCTCATCAATTGAAATGACAAAGCACTGTAGATTTGATGGGTCATACAGATACTTTGGGTCCAAGATTCCTTACCTTTTGAAAGTAGGGGTCGTTCTGAAATGTCCCGTTCTTATTGATTAAAAACGTTCCATATTAATTGATTTCGTTGCGAGGTTTTGACCTCTATATGAGACGTTTTTCAAAGACTGCATTCATTTTTAAAACAAACCATAACCTTTATTTCATAAAT
Source organism: Rutidosis leptorrhynchoides (assembly GCF_046630445.1). Lineage (NCBI taxonomy): Eukaryota > Viridiplantae > Streptophyta > Magnoliopsida > Asterales > Asteraceae > Rutidosis > Rutidosis leptorrhynchoides. Next base: position 204,955,052 of record NC_092336.1, on the reverse strand, counting down.
AAAGGTTTAAAAAGCTTTACGTAGATTATCAAATAATGATAATCTAAAATATCCTGTTTACACACGACCATTACATAATGGTTTACAATACAAATATGTTACATCGAAATCAGTTTCTTGAATGCAGTTTTTACACAATATCATACAAACATGGACTCCAAATCTTGTCCTTATTTTAGTATGCAACAGCGGAAGCTCTTAATATTCACCTGAGAATAAACATGCTTTAAACGTCAACAAAAAATGTTGGTGAGTTATAGGTTTAACCTATATATATCAAATCGTAACAATAGACCACAAGATTTCATATTTTAATACACATCCCATACATAGAGATAAAAATCATTCATATGGTGAACACCTGGTAACCGACAATAACAAGATGCATATATAAGAATATCCCCATCATTCCGGGACACCCTTCGGATATGATATAAATTTCGAAGTACTAAAGCATCCGGTACTTTGGATGGGGTTTGTTAGGCCCAATAGATCTATCTTTAGGATTCGCGTCAATTAGGGTGTCTGTTCCCTAATTCTTAGATTACCAGACTTAATAAAAAGGGGCATATTCGATTTCGATAATTCAACCATAGAATGTAGTTTCACGTACTTGTGTCTATTTTGTAAATCATTTATAAAACCTGCATGTATTCTCATCCCAAAAATATTAGATTTTAAAAGTGGGACTATAACTCACTTTCACAGATTTTTACTTCGTCGGGAAGTAAGACTTGGCCACTGGTTGATTCACGAACCTATAACAATATATACATATATATCAAAGTATGTTCAAAATATATTTACAACACTTTTAATATATTTTGATGTTTTAAGTTTATTAAGTCAGCTGTCCTCGTTAGTAACCTACAACTAGTTGTCCACAGTTAGATGTACAGAAATAAATCGATAAATATTATCTTGAATCAATCCACGACCCAGTGTATACGTATCTCAGTATTGATCACAACTCAAACTATATATATTTTGGAATCAACCTCAACCCTGTATAGCTAACTCCAACATTCACATATAGAGTGTCTATGGTTGTTCCGAAATATATATAGATGTGTCGACATGATAGGTCGAAACATTGTATACGTGTCTATGGTATCTCAAGATTACATAATATATAATACAAGTTGATTAAGTTATGGTTGGAATAGATTTGTTACCAATTTTCACGTAGCTAAAATGAGAAAAATTATCCAATCTTGTTTTACCCATAACTTCTTCATTTTAAATCCGTTTTGAGTGAATCAAATTGCTATGGTTTCATATTGAACTCTATTTTATGAATCTAAACAAAAAAAGTATAGGTTTCTAGTTGGAAAAATAAGTTACAAGTCGTTTTTGTAAAGGTAGTCATTTCAGTCGAAAGAACGACGTCTAGATGACCATTTTAGAAAACATACTTCCACTTTGAGTTTAACCATAATTTTTGGATATAGTTTCATGTTCATAATAAAAATCATTTTCTCAGAATAACAACTTTTAAATCAAAGTTTATCATAGTTTTTAATTAACTAACCCAAAACAGCCCGCGGTGTTACTACGACGGCGTAAATCCGGTTTTACGGTGTTTTTCGTGTTTCCAGGTTTTAAATCATTAAGTTAGCATATCATATAGATATAGAACATGTGTTTAGTTGATTTTAAAAGTCAAGTTAGAAGGATTAACTTTTGTTTGCGAACAAGTTTAGAATTAACTAAACTATGTTCTAGTGATTACAAGTTTAAACCTTCGAATAAGATAGCTTTATATGTATGAATCGAATGATGTTATGAACATCATTACTACCTTAAGTTCCTTGGATGAACCTACTGGAAAAGAGAAAAATGGATCTAGCTTCAATGGATCCTTGGATGGCTCAAAGTTCTTGAAGCAAAATCATGACACGAAAACAAGTTCAAGTAAGATCATCACTTGAAATAAGATTGTTATAGTTATAGAAATTGAACCAAAGTTTGAATATGATTATTACCTTGTATTAGAATGATAACCTACTGTAAGAAACAAAGATTTCTTGAGGTTGGATGATCACCTTACAAGATTGGAAGTGAGCTAGCAAACTTGAAAGTATTCTTGATTTTATGAAACTAGAACTTTTGGAATTTATGAAGAACACTTAGAACTTGAAGATAGAACTTGAGAGAGTTCAATTAGATGAAGAAAATTGAAGAATGAAAGTGTTTGTAGGTGTTTTTGGTCGTTGGTGTATGGATTAGATATAAAGGATATGTAATTTTGTTTTCATGTAAATAAGTCATGAATGATTACTCATATTTTTGTAATCTTATGAGATATTTCATGCTAGTTGCCAAATGATGGTTCCCACATGTGTTAGGTGACTCACATGGGCTGCTAAGAGCTGATCATTGGAGTGTATATACCAATAGTACATACATCTAAAAGCTGTGTATTGTACGAGTACGAATACGGGTGCATACGAGTAGAATTGTTGATGAAACTGAACGAGGATGTAATTGTAAGCATTTTTGTTAAGTAGAAGTATTTTGATAAGTATATTGAAGTCTTTCAAAAGTGTATAAATACATATTAAAACACTACATGTATATACATTTTAACTGAGTCGTTAAGTCATCGTTAGTCGTTACATGTAAGTGTTGTTTTGAAACCTTTAGGTTAACGATCTTGTTAAATGTTGTTAACCCAATGTTTATAATATCAAAAGAGATTTTAAATTATTATATTATCATGATATTATGATGTACGAATATCTCTTAATATGATATATATACATTAAATGTCGTTACAACGATAAACGTTACATATATGTCTCGTTTCAAAATCATTAAGTTAGTAGTCTTGTTTTTACATATGTAGTTCATTGTTAATATAATTAATGATATGTTTACTTATCATAATATCATGTTAACTATATATATAACCATATATATGTCATCATATAGTTTTTTTTTACAAGTTTTAACGTTCGTGAATCACTGGTCAACTTGGGTGGTCAATTGTCTATATGAAACCTATTTCAATTAATCAAGTCTTAACAAGTTTGATTGCTTAACATGTTGGAAACATTTAATCATGTAAACATCAATCTCAATTAATATATATAAACATGGAAAAGTTCGGGTCACTACAGTACCTACCCGTTAAATAAATTTCGTCCCGAAATTTTAAGCTGTTGAAGGTGTTGACGAATCTTCTGGAAATAGATGCGGGTATTTCTTCTTCATCTGATCTTCATGCTCCCAGGTGAACTCGGGTCCTCTACGAGCATTCCATCGAACCTTAACAATTGGTATCTTGTTTTGCTTAAGTCTTTTAACCTCACGATCCATTATTTCGACGGGTTCTTCGATGAATTGAAGTTTTTCGTTGATTTGGATTTCATCTAACGGAATAGTGAGATCTTCTTTAGCAAAACATTTCTTTAAATTCGAGACGTGGAAAGTGTTATGTACAGCCGCGAGTTGTTGAGGTAACTCTAGTCGGTAAGCTACTGGTCCGACACGATCAATAATCTTGAATGGTCCAATATACCTTGGATTTAATTTCCCTCGTTTACCAAATCGAACAACGCCTTTCCAAGGTGCAACTTTAAGCATGACCATCTCTCCAATTTCAAATTCTATATCTTTTCTTTTAATGTCAGCGTAGCTCTTTTGTCGACTTTGGGCGGTTTTCAACCGTTGTTGAATTTGGATGATCTTCTCGGTAGTTTCTTGTATAATCTCCGGACCCGTAATCTGTCTATCCCCCACCTCACTCCAACAAATCGGAGACCTGCACTTTCTACCATAGAGTGCTTCAAACGGCGCCATCTCAATGCTTGAATGGTAGCTGTTGTTGTAGGAAAATTCTGCTAACGGTAGATGTCGATCCCAACTGTTTCCGAAATCAATAACACATGCTCGTAGCATGTCTTCAAGCGTTTGTATCATCCTTTCGCTCTGCCCATCAGTTTGTGGATGATAGGCAGTACTCATGTCTAGACGAGTTCCTAATGCTTGCTGTAATGTCTGCCAGAATCTTGAAATAAATCTGCCATCCCTATCAGAGATAATAGAGATTGGTATTCCATGTCTGGAGACGACTTCCTTCAAATACAGTCGTGCTAACTTCTCCATCTTGTCATCTTCTCTTATTGGTAGGAAGTGTGCTGATTTGGTGAGACGATCAACTATTACCCAAATAGTATCAAAACCACTTGCAGTCCTTGGTAATTTAGTGATGAAATCCATGGTAATGTTTTCCCATTTCCATTCCGGGATTTCGGGTTGTTGAAGTAGACCTGATGGTTTCTGATGCTCAGCTTTGACCTTAGAACACGTCAAACATTCTCCTACGTATTTAGCAACATCGGCTTTCATACCCGGCCACCAAAAATGTTTCTTGAGATCCTTGTACATCTTCCCCGTTCCAGGATGTATTGAGTATCTGGTTTTATGAGCTTCTCTAAGTACCATTTCTCTCATATCTCCAAATTTTGGTACCCAAATCCTTTCAGCCCTATACCGGGTTCCGTCTTCCCGAATATTAAGATGCTTCTCCGATCCTTTGGGTATTTCATCCTTTAAATTTCCCTCTTTTAAAACTCCTTGTTGCGCCTCCTTTATTTGAGTAGTAATGTTATTATGAATCATTATATTCATAGATTTTACTCGAATGGGTTCTCTATCCTTCCTGCTCAAGGCATCGGCTACCACATTTGCCTTCCCCGGGTGGTAACGAATCTCAAAATCGTAATCATTCAATAATTCAATCCACCTACGCTGCCTCATATTCAGTTGTTTCTGATTAAATATGTGTTGAAGACTTTTGTGGTCGGTATATATAATACTTTTGACCCCATATAAGTAGTGCCTCCAAGTCTTTAATGCAAAAACAACCGCGCCTAATTCCAAATCATGCGTCGTATAATTTTGTTCGTGAATCTTCAATTGTCTAGACGCATAAGCAATCACCTTCGTTCGTTGCATTAATACACAACCGAGACCTTGCTTTGATGCGTCACAATAAATCACAAAATCATCATTCCCTTCAGGCAATGACAATATAGGTGCCGTAGTTAGCTTTTTCTTCAATAACTGAAACGCTTTCTCTTGTTCATCATTCCATTCAAATTTCTTCCCTTTATGCGTTAATGCAGTCAAGGGTTTTGCTATTCTGGAAAAGTCTTGGATGAACCTTCTGTAGTAACCAGCTAGTCCTAAAAACTGGCGTATGTGTTTCGGAGTTTTCGGGGTTTCCCACTTTTCAACAGTTTCTATCTTTGCCGGATCCACCTTAATACCTTCTTTGTTCACTATGTGACCGAGGAATTGAACTTCTTCCAACCAAAATGCACACTTTGAAAACTTAGCGTACAATTCTTCCTTCCTCAATACTTCTAACACCTTTCTCAAATGTTCACCGTGTTCTTGGTCATTCTTTGAGTAAATAAGTATGTCATCAATGAAAACAATGACAAACTTGTCAAGGTATGGTCCACACACTCGGTTCATAAGGTCCATGAACACAGCTGGTGCATTAGTTAAACCAAACGGCATGACCATAAACTCGTAATGACCGTAACGTGTTCTGAAAGCAGTCTTTGGAATATCATCTTCTTTCACCCGCATTTGATGATACCCGGAACGTAAGTCAATCTTTGAATAAACAGACGAGCCTTGTAGTTGATCAAATAAGTCGTCGATTCTCGGTAGTGGGTAGCGGTTCTTGATGGTAAGTTTGTTCAACTCTCGGTAGTTGATACACAACCTGAATGTACCATCTTTCTTCTTGACAAACAAAACAGGAGCTCCCCACGGTGATGTGCTTGGTCGAATGAAACCACGCTCTAAAAGTTCTTGTAATTGGCTTTGCAGTTCTTTCATCTCGCTGGGTGCGAGTCTGTAAGGAGCACGAGCTATTGGTGCAGCTCCTGGTACAAGATCTATTTGAAATTCAACGGATCGATGTGGGGGTAATCCCGGTAATTCTTTCGGAAATACATCGGGAAATTCTTTTGCAATGGGAACATCATTGATGCTCTTTTCTTCAGTTTGTACTTTCTCGACGTGTGCTAGAACAGCATAGCAACCTTTTCTTATTAGTTTTTGTGCCTTCAAATTACTAATAAGATGTAGCTTCGTGTTGCCCTTTTCTCCGTACACCATTAAGGGTTTTCCTTTTTCTCGTATAATGCGAATTGCATTTTTGTAACAAACGATCTCCGCTTTCACTTCTTTCAACCAGTCCATACCGATTATCACATCAAAACTCCCTAACTCTACTGGTATCAAATCAATCTTAAATGTTTCGCTAACCAGTTTAATTTCTCGATTCCGACATATATTATCTGCTGAAATTAATTTACCATTTGCTAATTCGAGTAAAAATTTACTATCCAAAGGCGTCAATGGACAACTTAATTTAGCACAAAAATCTCTACTCATATAGCTTCTATCCGCACCCGAATCAAATAAAACGTAAGCAGATTTATTGTCAATAAGAAACGTACCCGTAACAAGCTCCGGGTCTTCCTGTGCCTCTACCGCATTAATATTGAAAACTCTTCCACGGCCTTGTCCATTCGTGTTCTCTTGGTTCGGGCAATTTCTAATAATGTGGCCTGGTTTTCCACATTTATAACAAACTACATTGGCATAACTTGCTCCGACACTACTTGCTCCGCCATTACTCGTTCCGACACCATTTGTTCCTTTCGTTCTATTAACCCCTGGTCCGTAGACCTCACACTTCGCCGCGCTATGACCATTTCTTTTACACTTGTTGCAAAATTTGGTGCAGAACCCCGAGTGATTCTTTTCACACCTTTGGCATAGTTGCTTCTGATTGTTGTTGTTGTTGCGGTTATTATTGTTGTTGGGATGATTGTTGTAGTTGCTGTTGTTGTTGTTGTTGTTGTTGTTGTTGGGCCGTTTGTTGTAGTTGCGATTGATGTTGCGATTGTTGGGATAATTGTTGCGATTATTGTTGTAATTGTTGTTGTTGTTGTATTGGTGATTCTTATCACCGTTTTCCTCCCACTTTCTTTTGACTTGCTTCACATTGGCCTCTTCAGCAGTCTGTTCTTTAATTCTTTCTTCAATCTGGTTCACTAGTTTGTGAGCCATTCTACATGCCTGTTGTATGGAGGCGGGCTCGTGTGAACTTATATCTTCTTGGATTCTTTCCGGTAATCCTTTCACAAACGCGTCGATCTTCTCTTCCTCATCTTCGAATGCTCCCGGACACAATAGGCACAATTCTGTGAATCGTCTTTCGTACGTGGTAATATCAAATCCTTGGGTTCGTAACCCTCTAAGTTCTGTCTTGAGCTTATTGACCTCGGTTCTAGGACGGTACTTCTCGTTCATCAAGTGCTTGAATGCTGACCACGGTAGTGCGTACGCATCATCTTGTCCCACTTGCTCTAGATAGGTATTCCACCATGTTAACGCAGAACCTGTGAAGGTATGCGTAGCGTACTTCACTTTGTCCTCTTCAGTACACTTACTTATGGCAAACACCGATTCGACCTTCTCGGTCCACCGTTTCAATCCGATCGGTCCTTCGGTTCCATCAAATTCCAAAGGTTTGCAGGCAGTGAATTCTTTGTAAGTGCATCCTACACGATTTCCTGTACTGCTAGATCCAAGGTTATTGTTGGTATGTAGCGCAGCCTGTACTGCGGCTATGTTTGAAGCTAGAAAAGTACGGAATTCCTCTTCATTCATATTCACGGTGTGTCGAGTAGTCGGTGCCATTTCCTTCAAAATAGTTAAATGGAACAAGTTAATCATACAGAATATTAAGAGTAGTTAATAGTATTTCGTAGCATAATATGAACTCATTTATAAAAGCTTTTTCTTCATATTAGCGTTTTATAAGTTTAAATTCAGGTAGTACCTACCCGTTAAGTTCATACTTAGTAGCTAATATACAATTCAACTACTACAATTCTATATGAAAAACTGATTATAATAATATTTCGCGTTCAAACTTTTATACAATATTTTACAAACTTACAATACCGCTTATTTTACATAAAGCATGAAATATAGCACACAATAACTTTGATACAAGATAGTTGTGAAGACAATTCTAGCTAGTACACAAGTCGTTCAGCAAAGGCAATAAAGACACGTAATTCATACGTCCAGAAACAAGTCATGCATTCTGGTTTTACTAGGACTACTTCCCATCCTTGGTCTTGTGCAACATAACCGTTATGGCCGTTGATAAGACAGCGTGTTGTAACGTCATCAAAGGGACGAGGGTTACGTAATGTCCAACAGTCCCGTAATAATCTAAAAACCTCATTTCTTACCCCAATTACCGACTCCGTCACTTGTGGAAACGTTTTGTTTAATAGTTGTAGCCCGATGTTCTTGTTCTCACTTTGGTGAGAAGCGAACATTACTAATCCGTAAGCATAACATGCTTCTTTATGTTGCATGTTAGCCGCTTTTTCTAAATCACGAAGTCCAATATTCGGATATATTGAGTCAAAATAATTTCTTAACCCGTTGCGTAAAATAGCATTTGGGTTCCCCGCAATATATGCGTCAAAGTAAACACATCGTAACTTATGGGTTTCCCAATGTGATATCCCCCATCTTTCAAACGAAAGTCTCTTATAAACCAAGACATTCTTGGAACGTTCTTCGAATGTCTTACAAACTGATCTCGCCTTAAATAGTTGTGCCGAAGAATTCTGGCCGACTCTAGACAAGATTTCATCAATCATGTCTCCGGGTAGGTCTCTTAAAATATTGGGTTGTCTATCCATTTTGTGTTTTTAAACTGTAAAATAGACAAGAGTTAGATTCATAAAAAAAAATACTTATTAATACAAGCAATTTTTACATATATCATAAAGCATAAGAACACTATATTCCATATATTACACCACACGAATACAACTATCTTATTCCGACTCGCTCGTTTCTTCTTCTTCGGTTTTGGTTCGTTTTGCCAAGTTTCTAGGGATATATGATGTTCCCCTAATACGAGCCGTCGTTGTCCACATTGGTTTAGAAAAACCTGGTGGTTTAGAGGTTCCCGGGTCATTGTTACAACTTAAGGACTTCGGGGGTTGACGATACATATAAAGTTCATCGGGGTTGGAATTAGATTTCTCTATTTTTATGCCCTTTCCCTTATTATTTTCTTTTGCCTTTTTAAATTCAGTTGGGGTAATTTCTATAACATCATCGGAATTCTCGTCGGAATCCGATTCATCGGAGAATTGGTAATCCTCCCAATATTTTGCTTCCTTGGCGGAAACACCATTGACCATAATTAACTTTGGTCGGTTGGTTGAGGATTTTCTTTTACTTAACCGTTTTATTATTTCCCCCACCGGTTCTATTTCTTCATCCGGTTCCGATTCTTCTTCCGGTTCCGATTCTTCTTCCGGTTCCGACTCTTCTTCCGGTTCCTCTTCGGGAACTTGTGAATCAGTCCACAAATCATTCCAATTTACATTTGACTCTTCATTATTATTAGGTGAGTCAATGGGACTTGTTCTAGAGGTAGACATCTATCACATAACATCAAACACGTTAAGAGATTAATATATCACATAATATTCATATGTTAAAAATATATAGTTTCCAACAAAAATGTTAAGCAATCATTTTTAAAGAAAACACGGTCGAAGTCCAGACTCACTAATGCATCCTAACAAACTCGATAAGACACACTAATGCAAATTTTCTGGTTCTCTAAGACCAACGCTCGGATACCAATTGAAATGTCCCGTTCTTATTGATTAAAAACGTTCCATATTAATTGATTTCGTTGCGAGGTTTTGACCTCTATATGAGACGTTTTTCAAAGACTGCATTCATTTTTAAAACAAACCATAACCTTTATTTCATAAATAAAGGTTTAAAAAGCTTTACGTAGATTATCAAATAATGATAATCTAAAATATCCTGTTTACACACGACCATTACATAATGGTTTACAATACAAATATGTTACAACAAAATAAGTTTCTTGAATGTAGTTTTTACACAATATCATACAAGCATGGACTCCAAATCTCGTCCTTATTTAAGTATGCGACAGTGGAAGCTCTTAATAATCACCTGAGAATAAACATGCTTTAAACGTCAACAAAAATGTTGGTGAGTTATAGGTTTAACCTATATATATCAAATCGTAACAATAGACCATAAGATTTCATATTTCAATACACATCCCATACATAGAGATAAAAATCATTCATATGGTGAACACCTGGTAACCGACATTAACAAGATGCATATATAAGAATATCCCCATCATTCCGGGACACCCTTCGGATATGATATAAATTTCGAAGTACTAAAGCATCCGGTACTTTGGATGGGGTTTGTTAGGCCCAATAGATCTATCTTTAGGATTCGCGTCAATTAGGATGTCTGTTCCCTAATTCTTAGATTACCAGACTTAATAAAAAGGGGCATATTCGATTTCGATAATTCAACCATAGAATGTAGTTTCACGTACTTGTGTCTATTTTGTAAATCATTTATAAAACCTGCATGTATTCTCATCCCAAAAATATTAGATTTTAAAAGTGGGACTATAACTCACTTTCACAGATTTTTACTTCGTCGGGAAGTAAGACTTGGCCACTGGTTGATTCACGAACCTATAACAATATATACATATATATCAAAGTATGTTCAAAATATATTTACAACACTTTTAATATATTTTGATGTTTTAAGTTTATTAAGTCAGCTGTCCTCGTTAGTAACCTACAACTAGTTGTCCACAGTTAGATGTACAGAAATAAATCGATAAATATTATCTTGAATCAATCCACGACCCAGTGTATACGTATCTCAGTATTGATCACAACTCAAACTATATATATTTTGGAATCAACCTCAACCCTGTATAGCTAACTCCAACATTCACATATAGAGTGTCTATGGTTGTTCCGAAATATATATAGATGTGTCGACATGATAGGTCGAAACATTGTATACGTGTCTATGGTATCTCAAGATTACATAATATATAATACAAGTTGATTAAGTTATGGTTGGAATAGATTTGTTACCAATTTTCACGTAGCTAAAATGAGAAAAATTATCCAATCTTGTTTTACCCATAACTTCTTCATTTTAAATCCGTTTTGAGTGAATCAAATTGCTATGGTTTCATATTGAACTCTATTTTATGAATCTAAACAAAAAAAGTATAGGTTTCTAGTCGGAAAAATAAGTTACAAGTCGTTTTTGTAAAGGTAGTCATTTCAGTCGAAAGAACGACGTCTAGATGACCATTTTAGAAAACATACTTCCACTTTGAGTTTAACCATAATTTTTGGATATAGTTTCATGTTCATAATAAAAATCATTTTCTCAGAATAACAACTTTTAAATCAAAGTTTATCATAGTTTTTAATTAACTAACCCAAAACAGCCCGCGGTGTTACTACGACGGCGTAAATCCGGTTTTACGGTGTTTTTCGTGTTTCCAGGTTTTAAATCATTAAGTTAGCATATCATATAGATATAGAACATGTGTTTAGTTGATTTTAAAAGTCAAGTTAGAAGGATTAACTTTTGTTTGCGAACAAGTTTAGAATTAACTAAACTATGTTCTAGTGATTACAAGTTTAAACCTTCGAATAAGATAGCTTTATATGTATGAATCGAATGATGTTATGAACATCATTACTACCTTAAGTTCCTTGGATGAACCTACTGGAAAAGAGAAAAATGGATCTAGCTTCAATGGATCCTTGGATGGCTCAAAGTTCTTGAAGCAAAATCATGACACGAAAACAAGTTCAAGTAAGATCATCACTTGAAATAAGATTGTTATAGTTATAGAAATTGAACCAAAGTTTGAATATGATTATTACCTTGTATTAGAATGATAACCTACTGTAAGAAACAAAGATTTCTTGAGGTTGGATGATCACCTTACAAGATTGGAAGTGAGCTAGCAAACTTGAAAGTATTCTTGATTTTATGAAACTAGAACTTTTGGAATTTATGAAGAACACTTAGAACTTGAAGATAGAACTTGAGAGAGTTCAATTAGATGAATAAAATTGAAGAATGAAAGTGTTTGTAGGTGTTTTTGGTCGTTGGTGTATGGATTAGATATAAAGGATATGTAATTTTGTTTTCATGTAAATAAGTCATGAATGATTACTCATATTTTTGTAATCTTATGAGATATTTCATGCTAGTTGCCAAATGATGGTTCCCACATGTGTTAGGTGACTCACATGGGCTGCTAAGAGCTGATCATTGGAGTGTATATACCAATAGTACATACATCTAAAAGCTGTGTATTGTACGAGTACGAATACGGGTGCATACGAGTAGAATTGTTGATGAAACTGAACGAGGATGTAATTGTAAGCATTTTTGTTAAGTAGAAGTATTTTGATAAGTGTATTGAAGTCTTTCAAAAGTGTATAAATACATATTAAAACACTACATGTATATACATTTTAACTGAGTCGTTAAGTCATCGTTAGTCGTTACATGTAAGTGTTGTTTTGAAACCTTTAGGTTAACGATCTTGTTAAATGTTGTTAACCCAATGTTTATAATATCAAAAGAGATTTTAAATTATTATATTATCATGATATTATGATGTACGAATATCTCTTAATATGATATATATACATTAAATGTCGTTACAACGATAAACGTTACATATATGTCTCGTTTCAAAATCATTAAGTTAGTAGTCTTGTTTTTACATATGTAGTTCATTGTTAATATAATTAATGATATGTTTACTTATCATAATATCATGTTAACTATATATATAACCATATATATGTCATCATATAGTTTTTTTTTACAAGTTTTAACGTTCGTGAATCACTGGTCAACTTGGGTGGTCAATTGTCTATATGAAACCTATTTCAATTAATCAAGTCTTAACAAGTTTGATTGCTTAACATGTTGGAAACATTTAATCATGTAAACATCAATCTCAATTAATATATATAAACATGGAAAAGTTCGGGTCACTACACGTTCTTGATCATGCGTAGCCTTTTACATATTTTCTTAAAAGAAATCTTTTGACACATAACATAAGTTTCAGCTTAATCGTTCCGTTCTAATGAATGTTCCGAAAACCGATTTCTAGCAATTTTATTAGATCTTTTGGGCAAAAACAAGGTAAGAATTTTTCGAAATCACCCAATATCCATTGCTTAATTACTTTTTAGACAAAAGAATTTTTCAAAACTTGGGGTTTTACGGTTACTCGTCCTCTAAACCTTTACCCATTACCCCACACTTAGAAGAACATTGTCCCTAATGTTCTCTGAAGAAGAATATTTTAGTACTTTATAAATTAAGGACATTGTCTTCTAAAATTTCCAAGTTAGTTGCGGGGGTTACCCTACACTTAGAGATTTTAGTGTGTAATAATTGAAATAGGTTTGAGGAAGGATTACTTCCCTATGGTCATGTTACTTTCCTAGTGCTGGGCCTTCCTACGGTTAGTCTCCGAATTGCTGGAAAGGACCAGTCTCTTTTGATAAGATTTCTGCATGAAGAACAAAAAGAGGAAGGCAGCATTTCCACTATATATAACTTTTTAGTACAATGCTTCAAAAAAGATAAAACTAAAAGTAAAATAAAGTACAGTAGTCTATGGAATACTATCCTGGTCAATGTGCTGAGTCGGCGCTGCGAAGTATCCAAAGAGATAATCATCATCCTCTAGTCCCGGCAAATACTCAAGTGGATGCTATATCCAACTCAGGGCCTAGTAGTGAATCCAGACAGAGGTCTGATGGCAACTCCAGGTGTGATAGGCTCGGGAAAGGCTCCTCATCAGGTATGTTCCCGGTGATCTCAAATGCTTGGGACATGGGTGGCTCAACTGATATGGGAATAGTGACTAGGTGACAACCCTCAGGTAGCTCAGTGACTGGGACTGGCTCAGTGACTGGAGCAGGCGGCGTGATGGGAATTGGAATAGCATGTACTGGGATGGCAGCGGAAGCAACTGAGTGAACTGAAGCCAGTGTGGAACGCCTGGGGGTAGCTTGTCGTGTGGCTGAACACGGCGCACTAGCCTAAATGACGACGGGCCCAGAGTACTGTGCGGTATCCCCTCGCGCTGAAGGTATGTGTAACACCCCGTCAAAAATCCCTTTAACAGAATGTTAACTCTGGTCCCAGTGCTTGGCTTGACTTCTACGTAACAGCAATATTCTACAACGGAGGCAATTAATACCTGAGAATAAAATACGCAAAACGGATCAACAATAATGTTGAGTGAATCTAAAGGTTTTAGGTAAACAATACAGTATGTTTAAGAAATAAAATTTCGAAAATGTTTATTAGTGGAAGACCACCGAGGTTTAATGTTAAAAGTTTGTAGACAACTTCGTGTCCCGTTTCAAAAGTTTGTTGACCCTACCATGCCAAGTTTCAAATATCTGTAGACAATACCATGTCAAGTTTTCTCTCATTTGTTCATAAATCACAGTTTTACATAACGTTGTATAGTATCTGAAAAATAGTTATCAGAAAATAGTTTAAGTTCCTTGACTACGAGATTTTACAAGTACAACTCCAAGTTGCGAAACGTTTGCATAATCTATGAGCACCTGAATACTAGCAATGACCAGAATATAGAAACCACTACACTCTCCTTACCCCATAAAATGTTATACACTTGTTCGAGTGTATCTAATGTTCAAAATAAATGCACCACAGTTAATAATGTAGGGTGAGGTTGTCAACCTAACGGATCCGTCCATCTAAATTGTGCTTACACCGATGGTATTAAAAGTATTCAAGCTAGAGGCTTTGTGAACAAACTCAATATGCATATATAGTACTCGTGTCAATACAAAAGCATTTGATAATGTAAGTATAACAACGTGTATTCTCATCCTTGAAAACATGTAAAAAGTGGGACTGTAGACTCACCTTTGAATAAGCTTGGATTAAAAAGTGGACAATTAACTTGTACGGATTATAGCCGAGTAATGCAACCTAAGTATACGTATTTAGGTTGGCAATAAATATGTCCTAAAACAAATGTGGTTTCATAGTATAAGTTGTCTTATTGCTCGACTCAATGCGTTTCAAAGTATAAGTTAACATACAGTCAACTTGATCATGCAAGTCAAACGAAGTCAACTAAAGTCAAACCAAAAGTTAAACTTGGTCAAAGTAGTCAACTAAGGTCAACATCAGTAGGTTCATGTCAAATGTTGGTCAACATGTCAAACCTAATTCAAACAAGACGTTTTAGGTCATAAATGGTCAATTTGACAATTTCCGTTTATCGTTGTGCACAAAGTTCATGTACATGTAGCAAACTTAGCATATTATCTCATAGTACAAAATTCATGCAAACATGGAAAACTACAGATCATAAGTATACTGAAAATAGATTCCAAAAAGTCTAGCCAGGGTCTCATACGATAATTAAAATTCAGGAATCAGAAGGGATACATTTATGGTTTGCCAAGTCAGTTTATGACCGCACACTGATTTCGTTTTGGCTATAACCGGAGATAGGGACATGCAATTGATACAAGACCAGTGGACATGGTTCAAGGATAAGTCAAAGTAACACATATCAAAAGTTGAGCAATTTTTGTTTAGCCAATTTGTACAGTTTATTCGTGCAAGTTGAATGTTCAGTTTTAAGCTCAATTCAGAATTTACACAAACTATGGCACTGGTGTGCCCAATGCATAGAGTTTCGGAGGTTGCAATAAATAGATCATATACCACATAACATATAAAGATTCATATTCCTGAAGCATACATGCAGTGACGACCCGAGAATTTTCGACCAAATTTAAACTTGATCTTTATGTGATCTCGACTCGATAAGCAAAGTCTGTAATGTTGAGTCTCGAAAACTTTGGAACAGTTTACATGAATGCATTTTCCCTTTTGGCCACTCACGACGATTCATGAACAATCGTTTATATATATATATATATATATATATATATATATATATATATATATATATATATATATATATATATATATATATATATAATAATTTGAAATTATAAAATATAATATATATATGTATATATATATATATATATATATATATATATATATATATATATATATATATATATATATGTATGTATGTATGTATGTATATATATATATATATATATATATATATATATATATATATATATATATATATATATAAATTAAGATTTGTATATATATAAATTATAAAAATGTATAAACATTAAATGGCATATGAAATATTAATAAATTAAATAGAAATTACAAAGTTTAGGTATTGTGATATATGAATATATACATGATTTCTATTGAATATATATATAAATATTAACTAATCAGTAAATGTCATCAGATAATATAATATTACATAAATAAATGATGTTATATTAAATTACAAATTTGTATTTAACTGATATGTTAATATAATTTTTCATTACTTTTATTATTATTGTTGTTAATATTTGTATTAGTAATATTGCTACTTTATATATATATATATATATATATATATATATATATATATATATATATATATATATATATATATATATATATATATATATATAAATTTGATATGTTTAAATTATTAATATTATTATTAATGTTATTATTAACATTAACAATATTAATATAATTAGTATTATTATTAATATTATTAATATGATTATTATTATTATTCATAATATTATCATCATTGTTATTAAAAATATATTCAATAATGATTATCATTAATAACTATTGGTACTAATAGATATTAATATCTTTATTTATATTAATAATAGTAAAGGTATAATTATTATTAATTTATTTGTATTTAATAATTATTAATATTAATATTCAGTATATAAAAGTAAAATCAGATTCAGGAACCGAAATTAGCTAACAACCTTATCCCAGCTCTTTCGTTTTCTTGTGTTTGTTTCCAAATTTATTCGATAACAATTTCAATAAAGCGTACGATCTGTTACCAGTACCTATCGAACTATTTTAGATTAATACCTTTAATCACCAATTCGTTTCATATCATTATCATTAGTACACATAACAATTGAATTCAATTATATTGTATTTATATTTAAAACATCTGTTCTAAATTGTCTGATTGAGAAATGAGCATCCCAATTCGCTGTATAATTGATCAATTCACTTGATATGTAAATCATTCAACTCACTACTACCTTTATCAATTACAACCACATCACCTTCCTACGACTACCACCACTTCACACCTTGTGCTCCTGACTTCCGTTTTTAATATGATCATGAACCTATTACCTCCCCATCGTGACCATGATTCTTGATTGATTACCAACACCAACCCAACACCACTATAACACTCAACATTTTCGGTTTCCTTTCTTCATCTTGTTAACCGAACACCAACCATAAACCATCACCTTATCATCCTATGCACACCGTCATCAACAAACTCATACGATAAGGTACGGTTACCTTAATGCTACTGCTTCTGTCTGTCTCGATAGAACCACAAAGGGAAATTTGACCACACCACGATCATCAAAAGTTTTGTATGTGTCTCTAGTTTTCAAATTTTGAAAACCACCTTGAGCAACCATCTTCTCCCTCTCCCTCTATGACTCTCTCTCCTAATCTTATATAACACTCAACTGCATTTTTCTTTTGTTTCGCTCAAATCCAAACTCGCAAACTGAACCATTCCTGCTCCTGTCGCTACCTGTTATGCCCCAACCGTTATGTCAGAAAAACAGGCCGTTTCCACTTCTGTTTTCGATATAACAACCATTATAGCCAACATTAAACTGCTGCAAATTGCTTCTGTTTCACCACGAAATCGCCACCCAACAACACCCATACAACCCTCACCACTTCCATCCCCCTCACTATTTTTTTTTTTTTCTGTTTCTACTCATTACCGAAACCATGCTCATAACTATTGCTTCCTTGATATTCTTTTTCAGCCACCATCGAGGACTGTAATGTGTTTAAAGTTTAATATTGTTGCCAATATAGATGTAGAGGATATTATTATATAAGGCACTAGCATATTCCAAGACATGTGATAATGATGTGGGACAATCTAAAACTTATTTGGCGACAAAGTTGGAATAACGAATTTGACTTGTTTATTTAAGATGGGGCATAAGATTAGTTTGTTATGCCAAAGCAATAGTGGACGGAAATATAATGCTAGATATTATACATACCAATTAGTGAAAAGCTTTAGTGAATGATATTGATGATGATAAAGACGATGTGATGATGATGGTTATGATCATGATGTTTAGAAGATGCGTTGATAATAATGAAAAAGGCAGCATGGAGGGGCCACGATGGAGATGTATACATTGGATCCTAAAACTCTTCAATTTAAATTAAACCAAACTTTCACTGTTGCTACTCGTCATCATTTGTCCCGATTCCTTCCTTGTTCGAAAATCCAACAAAAACAGAAACTCTTTTGTTGATTTACAACCGGTACTTGGGCTGTGTTTTGGCCCCATTATAATTGGGTTATTTTGTGAAGAAGAAGAATAAAAAGGAAACAGATTGTTTTACGGATTATATATGTATAGTTTAGTAAATTAGTCAAGAAAATACCAATGGAGTAATGGTTTAGGGGAGTGTGTGGTTAGCAAGAGGTCATGAGTTCGAGTCTCGTTTGGGGCATTCTTTTTATAAAAAGCTTTATAAGAGGGTATACTCCTTATCCTTATTTTCATAATTATCATTACTATTATTGTCATTATTATTATTATTTTTGTTAGTAATATTACTGGTATTAATTATAACTAGCATTACAAATATTATTACAAGTATTATAAATGTTGTTGTTATAAGAGAGTATACTCCTTATCCTTATTTTCATAATTATCATTACTATTATTGTCATTATTATTTTTGTTAGTAATATTACTGGTATTAATTATAACTAGCATTACAAATATTATTACAAGTATTATAAATGTTGTTGTTGTTGTTGTTGTTGTTGTTATTATTATTATTATTATTATTATTATTATTATTATTATTATTATTATTATTATTATTATTATTATCATTATTAGAAAAATTATTATTTTTATAGTTATTATTATTACTACCATTATTATTATCATTTTTACTATTAAAAATACTAAAATTATCATTTTTTATTTATTATTGTTAACACTTTTATTATTATTATCATTATTGAAAAAATTATTATTTTTATTATTATTATAGTTATTATTATTACTACTACTATTATTATCGATTTATAAAAATTTATATTATTATTATTATTATTGATATTATTTTACCAAATAAATAACTATATAAGAATATATTTAATACATATCACATAACAACAATAATATTTTCATAATAAATACTAACTATCTATCTAATGTATATAAAAGAAATATAGTTAATTTAGTTATTAATGAAACATACAAATTACTAAAATAACAATTAATAATAATACCAAACTTGCTCGATTACGATTATATGTGTTAATATATATATGAATGATATATGTTCGTGAATCCAAGGCCAAATCCTGCATTGTTCAATATAGTCATATGTATTTTTACTACAAAATACATTAGGTGAGTTTCATTTGCTCCATTTTTAAATGCTTTTGCAATATATATTTTTGGGACTGAGAATACATGCGCTGCTTTTATAAATATTTTACGAAATAGACACAAGTAATAAAAACTACATTATATAGTTGAATGATCGAAGCCGAATATGCCCCTTTTGCTTGGTAGCCTAAGAATTAGTAAACCGATCTACTAATTGACGCGAATCCTAAAGATATATCTATTGGGCCTAACGAACCCCATCCAAAGTACCGGATGCTTTAGTACTTCGATGTTGTTTTTATCATGTTCGAAGGATTTCTCGGAATGATAGGGGATATTCTTTTATGCATCTTGTTAATGTCGGTTACCAGGTGTTCACCATATGAATGATTTTTGTCTCTATGCATGGGACGTATATTTATGAGAACTGGAAATGAAATTCTTGTGGTCTATTAAAATGATGGAAATAATTATTTATGTTAAACTAATGAACTCACCAACCTTTTGGTTGACACTTTAAAGCATGTTTATTCTCAGGTATGAAAGAAATCTTCCGCTGTGCATTTGCTCATTTTAGAGATATTACTTGGAGTCATTCATGACATATTTCGAAAGACGTTGCATTCGAGTCGTTGAGTTCATCAAGATTATTATCAAGTCATTTAGAGTTTAGATATATTATGAAATAGAATGCATGCCGTCAACATTCGATGTAATGAAAGTTTTTCTTTTTAAAAACGAATGAAATGTTTGTAAAATGTATCATATAGAGGTCAAGTACCTCGCGATGTAACCAAATGTAATGTATTCATCCAGATGGATTAGGACGGGTCTTTACACATGCTAATTCAATAAACACAAACCACAGAGTATAAAATAGAGAGCAAGTTGCAGATTCGATCCTAGTTTAGCTAGTCACATTCGGACGCGATTATCCGAAGATCTAGATACAATTAGACTATGATATCTACATGAAAAGTGAATTAATTTTTGTGTAAATTTCAAATATGCAAAGCTTTAAATCCAGAAGCTAAGACATTTTATCATACAAGGCTGTTTTCATGCAAGTGCTGTATAAATCTACTTTTTCACTAAATCAAGCATATCTCAAGTTATACATAAGCAAATGACATGATATCCTAGTGCAAATTGAGTATTTTTAAATTATCTATCCAATGGTATTAATTTCACAAGCCAATTCTTGGTCTATCAAACCCAGATTTCTCAAAAACACAACGTTAATTTCAATTGGCCATAACTTGATAATCCGGAAACGAAATCAAGCGAATCCAAAGCCTAAAATTAATAGTTTTTCGCAAGGAATCTAATTATCACATAATATTATGCATTTAAAAAATCAAAATTACTGTACACATCAAATACAAATTCGGTTTTCGCATAAAACAATCAAAACGAGCAATTTATCGCATCTAGTATTCTTCAAACATCAAGACTTGAGCAATAGACAACCTAATCCATGAAACCTTAATAAAAATCTGATTTTAAAGATTAGGGTTTATGTAAATATACCTTTGATCGAGAAAAGAACAATACACACGCGTAGAGGATGACACGAATTACAACTATGATGAAGCAAGATTGATCAATAAAATAATTTTTATGTGTGTGTGTTGGGATGGCGATGGCAGCAGGATGGGAAGGAGGGAAACAAATTGGTCGACCAAAAAAAAAATAATGGGGAAGGGTTTCTAATATTTGCTTGCTAAATATAATTAATTAGGGCCGAATACTAAATTAAGTCATGGGTTAAACAAGTAAGTGGCCCAATTTAGAAAATAAAAGGGGAGGACATGGGGGAATCGGCCAACATGGCCCAATGGGGTATTCCCGGGCTCTCGTTTTATAAAAGCGTGTAATCGTGGTCCGTTTCAAGTGCCGTTTAGTCGTACCGAAGCCCTGGAACACTAAACCGATCGTTAAAACGCAACCAATCATTTAATTTATTAAAAACCCAGTAAATTAAATATTTTTAAAAAGTTAATAATTATTAAAATAAACCCGAGCGTTTCGTTGCTCAAAAAGCAGTTATCAAAACCGTATCGTTTTTATCGTATTTCTTTATCTGAAATATTTATTCGAATTAATATTAACCCATATTAATTATTGTAACCCTCCAAGGATCATATATGTATTTACTACACATAAACACATAAACGTCAAGTAATCGCCGTTAAATAAATTAACAGAAGGTTAACAGAAGTGACAGAAAAAGGAGGGTTGTTACATTACCCACCTGTTATTGAAAATTTCGTCCCGAAATTTTAGTGATCATCCGCTGAAGTAGTTTCATCCGGAAACAGTTGCGGGTATTTCAGTCTCATTTGATTTCACGCTCCCACGTGAACTCTGGTCCTCTTCTCGCATTTCATCGAACTTTAACGATGGGAATTCTACTTTGCTTTAACTGTTTGACCTCACGGCCCAAGAATTCGACATGTTCTTCAATGAAATGAAGTTTGTCGTCGATACGCAGTTCCTCTAAAGGAATAATCAAATTCTAATTGACTAGGCACTTCTTTAGGTTGGATACATGAAAAACATCGTGTATACCACTGAGTGCTTGTGGCAGTTCCTATCTGTAAGCTACCGGTCCAAATCTTTCAGTTATCTCGAACGGTCCAACATATCTAGGACTCAGTTTAGCTCGTTTTTTGAACCGTATAACACCCTTCCAAGGTGATACTTTAAGCATAGCTTTGTCACCAACTTGGAATTCTATGTCCTTCTGTCTAACATCGACATAACTCTTTTGACGACTCCAAGCCGTTCTCAATCATTCCTGTATCTGTAGGACTTTCTCAGTTGTCTCCTGAATAATCTCAGGACCTGTCAACTGACTCTCCTCCAATTCGCTCCAACACACGGGAGATCTACACTTCCTTCCGTACAACGCTTTGAAAGGTGTAGCTTTAATGCTCGCATGGTAGCTATTATTGTATGAGAACTCACCTAGTGGTAAGTACTTATCCCATCAGTTTCCGAAATCAATGACACATGCTCGCAACATGTCTTCAAAAGTTTGAATAGTCCGCTCCCTCTGGCCGTCTGTCTGGGGGTGATATGCTCTACTCATATCTAAACGGGTCCCCATTGCTTTCTGTAATGACTACCAAAATCTGGAAGTGAGTCTGCTGTCACGATCGGATATAATAGATATAGGCACTCCATGCCTAGAGACGACTTCCTTAATGTAAATCTGAGCCAACTTTTCCATTTTATCAGTTTCTCTTAGCGGTAAGAAGTGTGCAGACTTTGTGAGACAATCCACGATAACCCAAATAGTATCGTAACCTCCCACCGTTCTCGGCAGTTTTGTGATGAAGTCCATGGTAATACCTTCCCACTTCCATTGGGAATCTCGGGTTGAGTTAATAACCCTGATGGCTTCTGATGTTCAGCCTTGACTTTAGCGCAAGTCAAGCACTTTCCGACATAGGTAGCAATATCAGCTTTCAAATTTGGCCACCAATAAAATGCCTTCAAATCTTGGTACATTTTATCTGATCCCGAATGAATTGAGTACCTTGACTTGTGTGCTTCCTCCAACACTAGTTCTCTCAATCCACCAAACTTTAGTACCCAGATTCGATTAGCAAAGTATCATGTTCCATCCTCCTTGATGTCAAATTTCTTATCCATTCCTCTGAGAAATTCAACGTCGACATTTTCTTGTTTCACGACCTCTCGTTGTGCTTCGCAGATCTGTGATGTGAGATTTGTACGGACAACTATGTTAAGCGCTTTAACCCTGAGAGGTTTCTCTCGCTCCTTTCTGCTTAAAGCATCGGCCACAACATTTGCCTTTCCCGGATGGTATTGAAGTTCGCAGTTATAATCGTTAAGTAGTTCCATCCAACGTCGTTGTCTCATGTTGAGCTGTTTCTAATTGAATAGGTGCTGTAAACTCTTATAGTCGGTGAAGAAAGTGAACTTGGTTCCATACATGTAGTGTCTCCACATTTTAAGTGCGAAGACAACAGCTCCTAGTTCAAGGTCGTGCATAGTGTAGTTCTGCTCGTGAATCTTTAACTGACGCGATCCATAAGTAATAACTTTATTTCGTTGCATAAGTACGCAACCCATTCCTTGAGGTGAGGCATCACAATAAACAACAAAATCTTCACTTCCCTCGGGTAGAGACAATATCGGTGCAGTTGTTAACTTCTCTTTCAACAACTGAAATGCAGTTTCCTGCGGTTCTGACCACTCATACTTCTTGCCTTTATGAGTCAATGCGGTTAATGGTCGGGCAATCTTAGAGAACCCTTCAATGAATATCCTGTAGTAACCAGTTAGACCAAAAATTTGTCGGATCTGAGTTGGCGACTTTGGAGTTTCCCAGTTCTTAACCGACTCAATCCTTGTTGGCTCGACCTGTATTCCCTTGGCCCCTACAACATGGCCAAGAAATTGTACCTCTGGTAACCAAAAGTAACACTTAGAGAACTTTGCATACAACTGCTCTTTTCTAAGCATAGTCAATATCGAACGTATATGTTGTTCGTGCTCTTCTTTGTTTTTGGAGTACACCAATATATCATCAATAAATACAATGATAAATTTATGTATGTATGGCTTACACACACAGTTCATGAGGTCCATGAACATTGCCGGTGTGTTCATTAAACCAAACGGCATCACTGTAAACTCATAATGTCCATAACATGTTCTAAGTGCCGTCTTCGGGACATCAGCTTCTCTGACTCTCAATTGGTGATATTCGGATCTCAAATCAATCTTCGAGTAACAACTAGATCCCTGTAGTTGATCAAATAAGTCATCAATCCTCGATAGCAGATACCGATTCTTGATTGTCAACTTGTTCAATTCTCTATAATCGATACACAATCTCATCGACCCATCCTTCTTTTTAATAAACAAGACTGGAGTTCCAACTCGAAAATTCATGGTTATGTGACCCACCTTCTAGTACCTGTCACAAATTAGGGCATTACAACCCTGATGTTCTTCGCCATGGGAGCTCTTGTAGTTCTAAAGGTGCAAATCCGTATATTATACGCGTAATGGGTGCAGCTGCTGGTACCAAATCAATCTGAAATTCGGCTTCACGCTGGGGTAGACGTGTAATCCCAGGACAATCTCTAACAGTCTGGACATATTCGGGTCTCTTAAATGTCGATTCATCTTTGCTCACATGTGCCAGAATTGCGAGACATTCTCATCTCATGTACCTCTGGACCTTCGAGTAATTAGTGTAACATGGCGGTGTATTGATCTCTTCTCTGTACACTATTATCATCGGTGAAAGGAATTCAAATAGTCTTCTGGTCGCGGCTACCTTGGTTGTATCGTCAGATAACCAGTTTGTTTCAACTACTAAGTTAAAACTTCCAGTTTAATAGTTCTATAGAGTACACGTTGTCTAAGGAAGGTACAGGGTTATAAACATTGCGACCAAGGTACAGGGTTATAAATGTTGCGACCAAATTCTCTAGCGTTAAAGCTTCTCTCAGCACCGGTGTTGACAACATATATAAACATTATGGTTGATGAGTGAGAACGTGACGAATTTCATGGAAAACGAAAATGAACAAGGTGTAATGGCAACTCAAACAAAATCTGATATTTAATTGAAAAAGGTTGGTATAAATTCCCAGGCGTGTGTGTCTCGCGGGAAGCAGATGAAGTGTGGTTCGCGTCGATGTGTTCAAAGTTGGTTGGTAATGTTTGTGGGTATAATGAAAATGATTGCCGCTTAAGAAAAGTACGTTGGGGACAAAATGAGAAAGGATACAGTGACAAGGAGTATTACTAGTAGTAATGAGTGATGGTGTTAGCGATAAGTAGCGATGGGTTGTGATAAGCAGTGATGAATAAGTTATTAGATAGCGTGTTCGCATCATGAGTATATACACATGTATA
Organism: Rutidosis leptorrhynchoides; assembly: GCF_046630445.1. Classification (NCBI taxonomy): domain Eukaryota; kingdom Viridiplantae; phylum Streptophyta; class Magnoliopsida; order Asterales; family Asteraceae; genus Rutidosis; species Rutidosis leptorrhynchoides. The sequence goes on along the minus strand of NC_092336.1, from coordinate 204,929,625 downwards.
CCAATGCACCCAATAGGGCTTAATAGTTATCAATCGGTAGGCTCATGTTGGGAAACAAAATCATGAACGGTGGGTGGCTGAATGATAGGTAAGTTGAAAGTTGAGTAGACAATATCTACTACGTATTGTGCGGGCTGTTATCAGGAATTCCTCCTCTAAAGATGTATCATAAATGAGTTGTGATGCACAGTAGCGAGTATTAAAATGCGGAGGTGTTAGTAGTGACGGGTAGTACTTAGTAGTGGTAAGTAGTAATGAGTAGTATTGAGTAGTAGCAAGTAGCAAGGGGTAGCAGTAAGTAGTATTTAGTAATGACAAGCAGTGAGAAGTAGTGATCAGTCGTGACTAGTAGTGAGAGGCGGCGTTGAGTAGTAGTTAGCAGTGATAAACAGTACTTAGTAGTGGTGTGAGATGACGAGTATGTTCAAGTAGTGTCTTTGTAGTGACAAGTAGTGACCGATGGTGGCAGGCAGTGTCGAGCAGTGATGAGTTGTGTCAAGATTACAAGTTATATTACAATTAATTTGCACAGTGTAAGTTTCTACTCACATTTGAGATTACACGGTTTGTTTTCTAAACGTTGTTTATCCAAGTAACCTACTTGACTCGGCCCCAATTCCTTATTTTGAGATGTCGGAACTTCTATATGAGTTACCGTAATGTAATCCCGATCATTATATTCTGCTATCTCACATTTCCATTCGACATCACTCCATAAGTTCAAGATGGCGTAGTCAACTTAATTTAATTAAACCTCGCGTCGCGGGTACGTATGTGATTCGTAGTATAGTGTTTAGTTCAAGTCCATATCATATGGGTATAGGGTGTATATGTACGTGATGTATTTCGTAGCCCTATATGTCATATTGTGAAGCAAATAGTGCAGGTATGGTATATAAAAGTCATCCAAGACACACGACTATAGACTAGACTTCACTAATGCGCCATACGATGGGACACACTAATGTATCCTAGTTCCCCATAGCCAAAGCTCTAATACCATCTGTAACACCCTGTCAAAAATCCCTTTAACGGAATGTTAACTCTGGTCCCAGTGCTTGGCTTGACTTCTACGTAACAGCAATATTCTACAGCGGAAGCAATTAATACCTGAGAATAAAACACACAAAACAGATCAACAATAATGTTGAGTGAATCTACAGGTTTTAGGTAAATAATACAGTATGTTTAAGAAATAAGATTTCGAAAACTTTTATTAGTGGAAGACCACCGAGGTTTAATGTTAAAAGTTTGTAGACAACTCCGTGTCCCGTTTCAAAAATTTATTGACCCTACCATGCCAAGTTTCAAATATCTTTAGACAATACCATGTCAAGTTTTATCTCATTTGTTCGTAAATCACAGTTTTACATAACGTTGTATAGTATCTGAAAAACAGTTATCTAGAAAATAGTTTAAGTTCCTTAACCACGAGATTTTACAAGTACAACTCCAAGTTGCGAAACGTTTGCATAATCTATGAGCACCTGAATACTAGCAATGACCAGAGTATAGAAACCACTACGCTCTCCTTACCTCATAAAATGTTATACACTTGTTCGAGTGAATCTAATGTTCAAAATAAATGCACCACAGTTGATAATGTAGGGTGAGGTTGTCAACCTAACGGATCCGTCCATCTAAATTGTGCTTACACCGATGGTATTAAAAGTATTCAAGCTAGAGGCTTTGTAAACAAACTCAATATGCATATATAGTACTCGTGTCAATACAAAAGTATTTGATAATGTAAGTATAACAGCGTGTATTCTTATCCATGAAAACATGTAAAAAGCGGGACTGTAGACTCTCCTTTGAATAAGCTTGGATTGAAAAGTGGACAATTAACTTGTACGGATTATAGGCGAGTAATGCAACCGAAGTATACATATTTAGGTTGGTCAATAAATATGTTCTAAACAAATGTGGTTTCATAGTATAAGTTTTCTTATTGCTCGACTCGACGCGTTTCAAAGTATAAGTCAATATACAGTCAACTAGATCATGCAAGTCAAACGAAGTCAACCAAAGTCAAACTTGGTCAAAGTATTCAACTAAGGTCAACATCAGTAGGTTCATGTCAAATGTTGGTCAACATGTCAAACCTAAATCAAACAACACGTTTTAGGTCATAATTGGTCAATTTGACAATTTCCGTTTATCGTTGTGCACAAAGTTCATGTACATGTAGCAAACTTAGCATATTATCTCATAGTACAAAAATCATGAAAACATGGAAAACTCCAGATCATAAGTATACTCAAAATCTATTCCAAAGAGTCTGGCCAAGGTCTCATACGATAATTAAAAGTCAGGAATCAGAAGGGATACATTTATGGTTTGCCAAGTCAGTTTCTGACCGCGCACTAATTTCGTTTTGGCTATAACCGGAGCTAGGGGCATGAAATTGATACAAGACCAGTGGACATGGTTCAAGGAAAAGTCAAACTAACACGTATCAAAAGTTGAGCAATTTGTTTAGCCGATTTGTACAGTTTATTCTTGCAAGTTGAATGTTTAGTTTTCAGCTCAATTCAGAATTTACACAAACTATGGCACTAGTGTGCCCAATGCATAAAGTTTCGAAGGTTGCAATAAACAGAGAATATACCAAATAACATATAAAGATTCATATTCCTGAAGCATACATGCTAATTCAATAAAAACAAACCACAGAGTATAAAACAGAGAGCAAGTTGCAGATTCGATCCTAGTTTAGCTAGTCACATTCGCACGCGATTATCCGAAGATCTAGATACAATTAGACTATGATATCTACATGAAAAGTGAATTACTTTTTGTGTATATTTCAAATATGCAAAGCTTTAAATCCAGAAGCTAATACATTTTATCATACAAGGCTGTTTTCATGCAAGTGCTATATAAATCCACTTTTTCACTAAATCAAGCATATATCAAGTTATACATAAGCAAATGACATGATATCCTAGTGAAAATTGAGTATTTTTAAATTATATATCCAATGGTATTAATTTCACAAGCCAATTCGTGGTCTATCAAACTTCGATTTCTGATCAATCACAAAAACACGACGTTAATTTCAATTAGCCATAACTTGATCATCCGGAAACGAAATCAAGCGAATCCAAAGCCTAAAATCAATAGTTTTTCACAAGGAATCTAATTATCACATAATATCATGCATTTGAAAAATCAAAATTACTGTACACATCAAATACAAATTCGGTTTTCGCATAAAACAATCAAAACAAGCAATTTATCGCATCTAGTATTCATCAAACATCAAGACTTGAGCAATAGACAACCTAATATATGAAATCTTAATAAAAATCTGATTTTAAAGATTAGGGTTTATGTAAATATACCTTTGATCGCGAAAAGAACAATACACACGCGTAGAGGATGACACGAGTTACAACTTTGATGAAGCAAGATTGATCAAAAAAATAATTTTTGTGTGTGTGTGTTAGGATGGCAATGGCAGCAGGATGGGAGGGAGGGAAACAAATTGGTCGACCAAAAAAAAAAATAATGGGGAAGGGTTTCTAATATTTGCTTGCTAAATATAATTAATTAGGGCCTAATACTAAATTAAGTCATGGGTTAAACAAGTAAGTGGCCCAATTTAGAAAATAAAAGGGGAGGACATGGGGGAATCGGCCAACATGGCCCAATGGGGTATTCCCGGGCTCTCGTTTTACAAAAGCGTGTAATCGTGGTCCGTTTCAAGTGCCGTTTAGTCGTACCAAAGGCCCGGAACGCTAAACCGATCGTTAAAACGCAACCAATCGTTTAGTTTATTAAAAACCCAATAAATTAAATATTTTTAAAAAGTTAATAATTATTAAAATAAACCCGAGCATTTCGTTGCTCAAAAAGTAGTTATCAAAACCGTATCGTTTTTATCGTATTTCTTTATCTGAAATATTTATTCGATTTAATATTAACCCATATTAATTATTGTAACCCTCCAAGGATTATATATGTATTTACTACACATAAACACATAAACGTCAAGTAATCGCCGTTAAATAAACTAACAGAAGGTTAACGGAAGTGACGGAAAAAGCAGGGTTGTTACAGTATGCTCTAAGGGCTCGATAGAGTCTCTGCTGGTCTCTAAGTAATGCCCATGTAACATCAGGGTCATTCAAGGTGGCTCTATAGTGTATCACCGTCTGTGGCTCATGTGTCTCTAGTAGCTGTGTGTGCTCAGCAGGTCTCCTGGCTAAACGTCTAGATCGTCGAACATGAGAAGCTGGCGGTGCTGTGCCAATGTCCTCCTCAACACTCTCCAATATCAATCACCTTGGGCCTAATTGCCCTGTTGATGGCCTGTTCTGATCAGCACTGCTTTCGGATGAGTAAACTCTAGGAGTTCTCCTCCTACGAACTGGGATGTAAACTGAAGTTCCTGAACTTAGCAATTTTGCCTGAACACATTCAACAAACTTGTAAGTACTAAGCGAAAGTATGGCGCTTAGCTGGTAGTACACAGAGATAATATTTTTATAGCCTGAAAATAATTGAAATAAAAATAAATACAAATAAAAAGGATAAGCAAGGGGTACCTCCCAAGAGCGCTTTGTTTATTAAGTCGTTACGGCTCGACTTTTCTTTGTCAGATCTTTAGAATGGATCAAAGGAGAAGAGGTACTCCTCCTTATAGTGGTCTTCTAGATAAGCTTTTAGCCGGTGGCCGTTGACTTTCAAGTTGCCAGTAGGTCCTTCCAATTCTACGGCTCCGTGTGAAAAAGCATGTACAACTTTGTATGGGCCACTCCATCTTGATCTAAATTTTCCAGCGAATTTCTTGAATCGAGAATTAAAGAGTATAACTTTATCTCCAGGGGTGAACTTTTTAGGAATCAATTTTGAATCATGTTTCAGCTTCGTTCGTTCCTTGTAGATGTATGACGTTTCGTATGCTTGGTCTCTTAATTCGGCGAGTTCATTCATCTGCATCTTCCGATGCTTAGCGGTAACCGAGGGATCGAGGTTGCAGGTCTTCAGCGCCCAGAGAGCTTTATATTCAAGTTCCAGCGGAAGGTGACAGGCTTTTCTATAGATCATGCGGTAGGATGTAGTCCCTAGAGGATTCTTGTAAGCAGTCCGGAATGCCCAATGAGCATCGTCTAGTTTCTCGGCCCATTTATTTCCATGATGGCCGACAGTGCGTTCTAGGATTCTCTTGAGCTCTCTGTTCGTGACCTCTGCTTGTCCGTTAGTCTGTGGATGATAGGCAGTGGACATCTTGTGGGTAACTCCGTATTGTTACATCACCTTCATAAATTGAGTATTGCAGAGGTGTGTGCCTCTATCACTTATTATAGCACGAAGAGCTCCAAATCGGCAGAAGAGTCTCTTCAGGAAGTTGGTAATGACCTTGGCATCATTGGTTGGAAATGCTTGGGCTTTGACCCATCTGGAGACGTAATCTACTGCTACGAGGACATATTCTTTCTCGTTAGACTTTGGGAATGGTCCCATAGTCTAATCCCCATATATCGAAGATCTCACAAGCTTGGATATTAGTTCGAGGCATCTCATTCTTCATAGAGATAATACCTTGCCTTTGGCATGCGTCACGACACTTTACAAGCTCTTGCGCATCTCGTGATATAGACAGCCAATAAAATCCTGATTCGTATACTTTTCTTGCGGTTAAGTTTGCACCATGATGACCACCAGTTGGTCCGTGGTGACATTGGTGAAGAATCCCTGCTTCTTTTTTTTATCTACGCACCTCCTGATTATCAGATCAGGGCAAATTCTAAACAGGTAAGGATCTTCCCAGTAGTAGTACTTGGCATCCCTTAAGAACTACCTTCTTCGGGAGGTGCTCATTCCCTTCTGTACTACTCCGGCAACTAGGTAGTTGGCCATGTCGGCATACCAAGGAGTATCAGTGAATTGTGATCCTATGTGAGTTTGTCCTAAACTCATAAGCCGTTCTTCCGGAAATTTATCTTTGATATCTTGTTTAGCAAGTTGTTCCATCGTTGGGTTCTCCAAATGACTAAGATGGTCTGCTGCGACGTTCTCTGCTCCTTTCTTATCTTTAATTTCAATATCGAATTCCTGAAGGAGTAAGATCCATCGTAGGAGTCTTGGTTTAGCGTCTTGCTTAGTGAATAGATATTTGAGGGCTGAATGATCTGTATAAACCGTAGTTTTTGACAGGATGAGATAGGAACACAATTTGTCGAAGGTGAATACTACAGCTAGCAGCTCCTTTTCCATGGTAGTGTAATTCTCTTGTGCTCTGGTTAAGGTTTTGCTGGCGTAATAGATTGGATGAAAGTGCTTATTTGTCCGTTATCCGAGTACAGATCCAACTGCAAAGTCACTTGCATCACACATGATTTCAAATGGTAAACTCCAATCAGGAGCTATCTTGATGGGTGCATGTGTTAGCTGTTCCTTTAGATAGTTGAATGCTTTTCTACATTCTTCATCGAAGACAAACAGAACTTCCTTTCCTTAGGAGATGAGTGAGAGGTCGTGTGACCTTTGAAAAATCCTTAATGAAGCGTCGGTAGAAACCAACGTGTCCAAGGAAACTCCTTACCGCTTTCACTGTGGTAGGTTCTGGAAGTTTAGTAATGGTCTCAATCTTAGCCTTATCAACTTCTATTCCTGCTTTTGAAATCTTATGTCCTAAAACTATCCCTTCTTTAACCATGAAGTGACATTTTTCCCAATTCAGAACTAAATTTGAATCTTCACACCGGGTGAGCATCTTATCAAGGTTAGAAAGGCACGAATCAAAGGTACTACTAAAGACTGAGAAGTCATCCATGAAGACTTCCATACAACGTTCAATCATGTCGTGGAATATTGCCACCATGCATCACTGGAATGTAGCTGGTGCATTGCAAAACCCAAAGGGCATGCGTCGATAGGCAAATGTTCCATAAGGACATGTAAAGGTTGTCTTTTCTTGGTCCTTTGTATTGAGGGGAATCTGAAACTAGCCGGAAAACCCGTCAAGGAAATAATAGTATTCATTTCCTGATAGACGTTCCAACATTTGATCGATGAAAGGTAATGGAAAATGATCTTTTCGGGTTGCATCGTTTAGTTTACGATAATCTATGCAAACCCTCCAACTGGTGACTTCCCGTGTTGGAATAAGCTCATTATTCTCATTTTGAAATACGGTTGTCCCTCCCTTTATGGGTACCACTTGAACAGGACTAACCCATGGCAAATCGGAAATGGGATAGATCAGACCGGTGTTCAGAAGTTTGATCACTTCTTTCTTGACGACTTCTTGAATCATAGGGTTAACCCTTCTTTGCCTCTGAACTGAACGTTTAAAATCATCTTCCATGAAGATCTTGTATGTGCAATAGTTGGGGTTGATTCCTTTTATGTCGGAGATCTTCCAAGTAATCGCCTTCTTATGTGATTTCAAGACTTGAATCAATTTTGCCTTCACTTGTGGCATAAGGTCTTTCGAGATTATTACAGGGAGTTGCGATTCTCCTTCTAAGAATGCATACTCCAGATTGTCGGGTAACTTCTTTAATTCCAATTCCGGAGGTTCCACGATAGATGGCTTCATCCTAGCTATCTCCTTTCGGTCTAACGAGTCATACTTCTCCTGTAATTCTGATTCTTCAGTAGAGGTCACTGATGCTATCGGTTCTTCATTTCTGGAAATTTTCCTTCTTAATGCTTCCTCCTCAGAAACGTCTTTTTTAGTTTTGAAGGTAGGTTCAGGAATCTCCTCACAATCCTCTTTTGACTGGGGTTCCTGATATAACAGAATGAAATCCATTTCTTCATTCGGTCTTCTCCTTAACAGAGGTAGAGGAATGCCTTTTCCTAGCGGTGCTATTTAGATAGTTTTTCCAAGAAATTACTTTCAGAGAGGGGAGATTTATGTCGACTAAGGTTTATGGCTAAATGGTTTTCGAGATTTTCTTTAGGAAGTGTAAAGAACAGATCATTAGAAATTTGATCTTGACTACATATAGCCATGGTTTCTTCCAAGTATTCGTTGACGAGTTCTTGAAAAGAATCAGAGAGATTCACATCTTCTTCGCGAGGATGGTTCATGAGACGATCAACATTGAATGTGATTTCTTCTCCTCCAACCCGTAGTTTCAATGATTTTTCGTGCACATCAATTACGGCCTTGGCAGTATTCAAGAATGGTCTGCCAAGAATGAGTGTGACCTTTATGTCTTCCTTAATATCCATAATGACAAAATCAACGGGAAACGCGAACTTATCCACACTAACTAGGACATCTTCAGCTATTCCTCGAGGAATCTTAACTGATTTGCCCATGAGTTGGATAGTCATTCTGGTAAGCCTTAAGTCATTTAATCCTAGCTTTTGAATAACGAATAGGGCATTAGGTTTACACTGGATCCTAAGTCTGCTAATGCATTGCTAATTTGGACATCTTGCAGGTAGCAAGGTACCGTAAATCTTCCTGTATCTCCTAGCTTAGGAGGAATTCCATGTTGTAACACTAATGAGCATTCTTCACTTAAGGGCAAGCTAACTATCTCTCTTAATCTCTCTTTGTTTGAAAGCAGTTCTTTGAAAAATTTAGCGCAGTTTGGCATCTCTACTAAAGCATCTACTAGTCGTACATTCAAATGCAAATTCTTAATAATATCCCAATACTTAACGAATTGCGCTTCTTATTTTTCCTTCCTAAGCCTACCTGGGAAAGGTATGCGGGCGCGCAGAATAATTTCCGGGGCCTTAGGAGAGATAGGTTTCTGGTGGATTGACAACTGGGTCAATTGGCACAGGTTCCTTATCGGAAAAATCGTGTATGGGTATATTGACAGTTGTTTCTATAGTGACCCGAACTTTTCCATGAGTATATATTATATGAGATCTATATTTACATGATTAAATGTTTCCAACATGTTAAGCAATCAAACTTATTAAGACTTGATTAATTGAAATGAGTTTATGTAGACAATTGACCACCCAAATTGACCGGCGATTCACGAACGTTAAAACTTGTAAAAATGACATGATGATATATGTATATATATATATATATATATATATATATATATATATATATATATATATATATATATATATTTAACATGATATTATGATAAGTAAGTATATCACAAAGTATATTAACAAAGAGTTACATACATAAAATGAAACTACTGAATTAAAGAACTCGAAACGATATATATAACGATTATCGTTATAACAACGTCTGAATTAAAATAAATACATATGTATCGTATTAAGATATTAAATATTAATACACTATGTTTAACATGATAAAATGATAATTAAATATATCATTAAGTGTGTTAACAATGAACTACATATGTAAAACAAGACTACTAACTTAAGGATTTCAAAACGAGTTATATATGTAACGATTATCGTTGTAATAACGTTTTAATGTATATATATATCGTATTAAGATATATTCATACACCATGTTATCATGATAATATAACAATTTAACATCTCATTGGATATAATAATAATGGGTTGATTACATTAAACAAGATCGTTAACTTATAAGTTTCGAAACAACACATACATTTAACGACTAACGATGAGTTAACGACTTAAGTAAAATATATATATATGTATTGTATTAAGATGTATTAATACACTTTTGAAATGTTCAATGACATGTATCAAAATACTTATACTAAACAAAAATGATTACATTTACGTTCCCATTCGTTTTCATCAACAATTCTACTCGTATTCATACAGTAAATGTACTCGTATTGTAAGCAATTTTTAGATGTATTTACTATTGATCTATACCAATAAAAATCTGCTCCTTAGCAGCCCTAAATGATTAACTAACATGTGGAACCAACCATTTAGCAACTATCTAGAATTATTACACTAAAAATCAAACTACAACTTGCTTATATCTACTCCCTCATTCACGAAATTGATCACACACACATACACTTTCATTTTTCAATTTTCTTTCATCCATTTGATCTCTCTATAGTTCTATGAAGATTTTCTAAGTGTTCTTCATCATCTTCATCAAAATCTACATAAATCTAGCTCATAAATCCATACATAAATCAGCAAACAAAACAACTACTCAAGAACACTTCAAGAACACTTTCAAGTTTGCTAGCTCACTTCCAATCTTGCAAATCCATTTCAAGTGATCATCCAACCTCAAGAAATCTTTATTATTTACAGTAGGATATCCTCCTAATTCAAGGTAATACTCATATTAAAACTTTGATTCGATTTCTACAACTATAACTATCTTAATTCAAGTAGTAATCTTACTTGAACTTGTTTTCGTGTCATGATTCTACTTCAAGAACTTCCAAGCCATCAAAGATCCTTTGAAGCTCAAGTTATTTTCTCATCATTTCCAGTAGGTTTACCTACTATACTTGAGGTAATAATGATGTTCATAACATCATTTGATTCATATATATATATATATATATAACTATCTTATTCAAAGATTATAACTTATAATCACTAGAACATAGTTTAGTTAATTCTAAACTTGTTCGCAAACAATGTTAATCCTTCTAACTTGACTTTTAAAATCAAATAAACAGATGTTTTATATCTATATGATTTGCTAAATTAAAGATTTAAAACTTGGAAACGTGAAGAACACCGTAAAATCGGACATACGCCGTCGTAGTTAAACCGGGGGCTTTTTTGGGTTGGATACTTAAAAACTATGATAACCTTTGATTTAAAAGTTATTCTTTTGAGAAAATGATATTTCTTATGAACATAAAACTATATCCAAAAATCATGGTTAAACTCAAAGTGGAAGTATGTTTTTCAAAATGGTCATCAAGATGTCGTTCTTTCGACAGAAATGACCATCTCTTTCAAAAATGACTTGTAACCTGTATTTCTGACTATAAACCTATACTTTTTATGTTTAGATTAATAAATTATGGTTCGATACAAAACCATAGCCTTTTGATTCACTCAAAGCGGATTTGAAATGAAGAAATTATGGGTAAAACAAAATTGGATAAAATTACTAGTTTTAGCTACGAAAATTTTATAACAAACCTATACTAACCATATCCTAACTAACTTATCCTATATTCTATATATATATATATATATATATATATATATATATATATATATATATATATATATATATATATATATATATATATATATATATATAGAATATACCTTGATAAACCATAGACACGTATACAATGTTTTGACATATCATATTGACATCATCTATATATATTATTTTGAATAAACCATAAGACACTATATGCGGTAATGCTCGAGTTAGCATATAATGGGTTGAGGTTAATTCTAAAATAATATATATATCATAGGTTGTGATCGAGTCTGAGACATGTATACACTGGGTCGTGGATTGATTCGAGATAATATGTATAATATGATATATTGATTTATTTATGTACTACTAACTGTGGACTACTAATTGTGGACTACTAACGTTGGACTGCTAACTTAACAACTTAAATCGTCAATAGGTAATAAAATATGATATGAATATATTTCTATCATACTTTGATATATATATATATATTTGTTATAGGTTCGTGAATCGACCCGTGGCCAAGTCTTATTTCTGATGAATTGAAAATCTGTGAAAGTGAGTTATAGTCCTATTTTTACTATCTAATATTTTTGGGATGAGAATACATGCAGCTTTCTAAATATTTTACAAAATAGACACAAGTACTTGAAACTACATTCTATGGTTGGATTATTAAACCGAATATTGCCCCTTCAAGCTTGGTAGCCTAAGAATTAGGAAACAGACGAGAGGTTCTGTTCCTAATTAACGTGAATCCTAAAGATAGATCTTTTGGGCCTAACAACCCCCATTCAGGTTATGGATGGCTTTAGTACTTCGAGGTTTATATTATATAGACTGAAATAACTCATCCATATTACTATAAACATAGTACGTTATTCATTGGTCCCATAGCGAGGTATTTGACCTCTATATGATACATTTTAGAAAATATTGCATTCGTTTAATAAAAAGACACACCCTTATTATACATAATGCATGTTTTAAACAAGCGGGCGATTATTTAAGAAATAATCCCCATAATACATCGGTTTCCAAAATACTACACACGTGACATAACAGTCGAATATAATACATGACAAAGGTTTTATTGAATGCAACACTTCATTTAAACAAAAGCATGAGACTCCATGCACAACTTGCTCAGATAATGCAACAGCGGAAGACTTTCTTAAGGATCTGAGAATAAACATGCTTAAACAGTCAACACAAAGGTTGGTGAGATATATAGGTTTAAAGCTAGCATCGATATGAATATAGACTACAAGATTTCATAGTTATAAATATTTCAATAAAGATATTCTATAAGTTGTTGAGCGCTTCGGTAACCATACTTAACCATAAATGCAGCATATTCCCTTTATTATGAAATCTCCCTACACTGCACCAAGTGTAGTAAAAACGAAGTACTATGGAACCGTTTACGATACTAGGGTGACTAGCCCAGTTGGGGTTGTGAAACCCGATAGATCTATCAATAGGATTCGCGCTTACATGTTCTTACAACATGTAAATACTAGTTACCAAGCTATTAGGGAAGATATGCAAGGTGGTACAACTCAACGTAGAATATACTTTAAGTACTTGTGTCCATGGTGTAAAACATAAAATGCATGTATTCTCATCCCAAAATATTTTTAGAGTTTATAAATGGGACTATATACTCATGGTAGTAAAAGTATATTAATAATAAGTTTTCAGCTTATTAAAAATATGGCCGTCGTCCTTGGATTCACGAACCTATAACAATAATAATGATTCAGATAATAATACGACATGTGAATAAAATAAAACAAGTTCATAGAATACTTATATATTAATTTTTAACATTTTTATGTTAGTAGTCCTTTGTTAGTAGTCCAAAATAGTCCGAAATGTCCAACAGTCCAATAATCGGTATATATAAAATCTTAGAATTACCCCACAACGTATTGTATACGTATTGTCTTTGCATCAACCCAGAGACGTATTGTATACATACTGTCTTAGAATTTATCGAAACGTATTGTATACTTATTGTCTTAGGATTTATCAAAACGTATTGTATACTTATTGTCATGGAATGTACCAAGATTATTATATATATATACAATCTCGGAATTAACTAAGATTATAATATTTTGTTATACTAATGATTACATGTCCAAATATATATAGGAAAAGTTAGCAAGGATATGGTTAATATAGTTTTTACAATATAAATTTCGTCCATACAACGTTAATTTTAGCAGATTTTGTTATGCTCGCCAAATATTCATTACAACTCCGTTTAAAGTGAATCAAATTGCTATGGTTTCATAATGAACTGTAGTATTTAGAAATAAACTGAAAAAGTAGTGATTTATAGTCGGATTTACAGGTTACAAGTCATATTTGAAAGAGGTAGTCATTTCCGTCGAAAAACGACATCTTGATGACCATTTTGAAAAACATACTTCCACTTTGAGTTTAACCATGATTTTTGGATATAGTTTCATGTTTATAAGAAATATCATTTTCTCAGAAGAACAACTTTTAAATCAAAATTTATCATAGTTTTTAATTATCCAACCCAAAACAGCCCCCGGTTTTACTACGACGGCGTATGTCCGGTTTTACGGTGTTCTTCGTGTTTACAGGTTTTAGATCATTAAGTTAGCATATCATATAGATATAGAACATGTGTTTAGTGGATTTTAAAAGTTATGTTAGAAGGATTAACTTTGTTTGCGAACAAGTTTAGAATTAACTAAACTATGTTCGAGTGATTACAAGTTTAAATTTTCGAATAAGATAGTTATATATATATGAATCGAATGATGTGATGAACATCATTACTACCTCAAGTATAGTAGGTAAACCTACTGAAAATGATGAGAAAATAACTTGAGCTTCAAAGGATCTTTGATAGCTTGGAAGTTCTTGAAGCAGAATCATGACACGAAAACAAGTTCAAGTAAGATTACTACTTGATTTAAGGTAATTATGTTTATAGGAATTAAACCAAAGCTTGGATATGATTATTACCTTGATTAAGAATGAAAAGTTACTGAGATTATATGGAAGTTCTTGATCTTTGATGAGTTGTTGGATTGGATTAATAAGATTGGAAGTAATCTTGCAACTTCTTGATTCTAGGTTGTTTTTATGATGATTAAAGCTTGTAATTGAAGCTAAATGATGGGGAAAATACTTGAAGATGATCAAGTATGAAGTTAGGAGTATTTTGAGAGAGAATTAGGAGTGTAAGTATGAGAAAATGGAATGAAGAAATGGTGTGTATGCATAAAAATGTTTTTAGTTTATAAAGAAAGAAAAGATTCCTAATTTTGTTTTCTTGCTAAATAATTCATGCTACTTGACAAATAGTTGGTTCCACATGTTCCTTAATCATTTAAGACTGATAAGGAGTAGAGTTTTATTGGTATATACCAATAGTAAATACATCTAGAAGCTGGGTATAATACGAGTGCAAATACCGAGCGAATACGAGTTGAATTCTTGATGAAAACAAATGAGAATACAAGTGTGATTATTTTTGTTAAGTAAGAGTGTTTTGATATTGAAGGTATTTCGTATGCCCGAGAGACGTATTAATTAATGTGGCTAATGTGTTATGATCCAAGTCGGGTCATACCCAATAACAAACTTACCGACACCTTATTCGTATTTGATTTTAACGATTGGTTCGTTGATCAAATACGCGACACTTGAAATTTAAGAAAAATGGTTTTCTTAATAATATTACTTGATGTGTATATAAATTATGGTATAATTTATATAACAAGAATTTAATTATTTATAGGTTAAATAATTAATAAAGTTAAGTTGCATTTTATAAAAATGGTTTTATAAAATAATGTAAACATAACTTATAATATGGATTTAATTATTTATAGGTTAAATAATTCATTAAAGTTATGTTACATTTTTGCAAAGTTGGTTTTGTAAAATACAAATTACAAATAATATGCAAGTTTATAAAAATGCATCTTATAATATCTTGTTTTATAAAAACTAGTTTTATAAAGACTAGTTTTATAAAATCTTGATTTATAAAATGAGTTTATAAAAAAATTGGAAGTGGCATGGGAGTATGGAGTAGGCATGCTCTTTTGACTTAACTTTTAGCTTGTTACTCACATGCTAAGTGCATATTAACCAAGGTATTCAACAAGACCAACTAACACATGCAAATACACATCAATACTTGTAAAATTCTGCACTTTTCTCTCCCATTTTTGGAGCTGGCTGCCGTGGCCTTTTAGGTGCTCAAAGGAGTTCAAAGTTTGGTTTTTGCAAGTAACATTCAAGTGTAATTAAATCCTAACCAAAGCTAGGGTGTTGGTGCACAAGTTTGGGGTATAACTACTTGAGGTTTCATCCATTTGAAGCTCCATTCAACATCATCATCTTCATCACTTTCAACTAGCTTGGAATAGGTATAACATCTTTTTCTTGCTTGTAGTTTGTAAGCTTATTTCACAACTTGATCCTAATTGGGATTTAACTTTAAAAGGTTAAATATTAACAAGTTCAATTGGTAATAATTTCATGCTTCCGCTTTAATTTGATTCTTAAAAGGTTTTAAGCATTATGAAACTTGTTAAATCCCAACATTAGTATCTAGAGCCGAAGTTGTTGAAATATGCTTTGAGATGTTTTTTGAACTCACCATAACTTTGCATTTTATGTACTTGCATGATTGTAAAATGCAAAAATTTATGGTTTTGGGTGGGTGTGAATTTTGGGCCGAATTATAGGAGTCCCAAAATGGGTTATGGGCTCTTTTATTTGGTTCAAATTTTGGTTGCATGTTGTTCACAATCTTAGCCTTGACCTTGTGTATGGTTGCATGTATGTTTGGTTGTTTTAATTCATTCTTATGGTTTGTAATAATATTTATTCAATTGGTTTGTAATAATATTATTTTGGTTATGTAATTTATTTTATATTTGGTATGTAAAATAGATTAGGTGGTATTTTCATTTTCTAGACAAAATGTATTAGGATATATTTTGTAAAAGATGAAGATGCAAGATGAAGAACACATGAAGAAGCATTTGGATGCAAGATTGAGTGGGAGATTTTGAAATCTCTAACTTTGTGTTATAACCCCTTAACCGGTGGCATTTATTTTCGGCTAAACAAATGCCTACCAAAATGGCTAGATTGTGAACATCTTTGTTTTGCATGCGTGGTTGTTTTAATTTCTTGTATGATTGTGGATTGTATGTTTGTATGCTACAAGTTAATCACACAAGTTAACAACAAACAAAACTAAAATTTAATTGGTTAAATTAGAAGTTATTAATCACATGCAAAACGACAATTTAAAATGGTTAAATTGAAATGGTAAAAGGACATTAATAAACGGTTATTAAGGACATGATAAGGATCATACATATAAAATGGTTTATATTAAGTAATTGGCTTAATTACAAGATATGAAAAATGGATTTTCAAATAAACCATACACTAAATGCATGTTGGTGTATGGTGTAAATGTTTTCCTAAACTAGAATTAACGAAAACTCAAAATCCCTTATTAACAAGGCAAACAAGTTAAACGCCATCCTTTTGTGGAAACACTTAGACGTATTAGGAAACTCTTGATGGGATAAAGGTCACCTAACCGTCATGAGCGAACTAATATGAATAAGGTACACTTCACATACATGTGGGATAAAGGTCACCTAACCACTTGTATGTTAAGTCTACATGTTTACACAAGTAGGACGACTTGATTTGGGAATCATGAACTTAGGGTCACCGAAGCATGATGAACAAATAGGCGTTGATGGGATAAATATGCCATGCAAAAGGATTGCATGATCCCATAACTTAGAAGTTGCAAAAGGATTGCAATTGTCATATAATGACTACCTAGCTAAATCAAATAACGGGATAAAGGTCACCTAACCGAAATTTGATTTACCGTTGGATTCTAATATTTAATAAGTCAATTAAAATTTAAAAGGGTATTGAATGTTAAATTAAAATCGATACTTAAACGAACTTTGTTAATTTTGTAGATGGCCGCCAATAACAACAACAACATTCCAAACGCACCACTTAACCTGAACCACCTATCATTAAGGTCTCTCTTAGAGAAAGACAAACTCAACCATACAAACTTTATGGATTGGTTCCGCAATCTTCGGATTGTCCTCAAACAAGAGGATAAAATGTATGTGCTTGAGGACCCCATTCCCGATCAACCGGATGAGAATGATGTGGAGGCAATGGCCTCTTACGATAAGTATTGCCACGACTCCCTTCAAGTCTCATGCCTAATGCTTGGGACTATGATTCCCGAACTCCAAAAGGATTTCGAGCATCATAGTGCATACGACATGATAACGCAATTGAAGGAGATGCTTCTCCAACAAGCGCGTGTCGAGCGCTTCGAAACGGTTCGGGCGCTACATGCTTGTCGTATGGACGATACCTAATCGGTTTCATCTTATGTACTCAAGATGAAAAGCCTTATCGATCGTGCTAACCGACTTAACCTAAACATATCCAATGAGTTAGCCACCGATCTTATCCTTAACTCCCTATCAAAAAGGTTTGATCAATTTGTAATTAATTACAATATGAATGGGATGGATAAGAGCATAGGTGAGCTTCATGGTATGCTTAGAACGGCGGAAACTAGCATGGGTAAAAGGGCTTTACCCGTGTTAGCAATCGATCAAGGTGGATCCAAAGGTAACACCTCTAAGCCAAAGGTGGCTAAGAGGAAAGGACCCGCCCATCAAGGCAAAGGGAAGGGGAAGATGGTTGCCCCAACCAAGAACAAAGCTAAGAAGCAAAAGGTAGCCGAGAAGGCAAACCCCAAGGAAGACCCATGTTTCGGTTGCGGTGAGATGGGTCATTGGAAACGAAACTATCCGGTTTATCTTAAGGAGTTGAAGGACAAGAGGGATGCAGGGCAAACCTCAGGTAATATATATATATGGTATATATAGAGCTTAGTATTACTTCTTCTAATACATGGGTATTAGACACTGGATGTGGAACTCACATTTGCAATTCATTGCAGGGGTTCAAAAGAAGTAGCAAGCAAACGGGAACATCAAGTCTCTACATGGGTAATGGAGCCAAAGTGCAAGTGAAAGCTCAAGGAGACTTTGTGTTAAAACTTCCAAGTGGCTTGGAACTTATTTTGAATGATGTTTTGTATGCACCCGACTTATGTCGAAACATTATTTCTGTTTCCCGTTTGAAACAATGTGGTTTTAATCCTAATTTTGTTAATGATGATATCCACTTTTATTTAGATAATGTATTCTATTTCAAGGCTTCACCTTCAAATGGAATTTATGAGTTGGTTCACGATGACACATTATCTAGTAGCTCAATGTACCATATAAGCACCAAGAAACTCAAAAGGGATTTGAGTGATTCCTACTTATGGCATTGTCGCCTTGGTCACATAAACAAGAACCGAATGCATACACTTCAAAGGAATGGACTTTTGAAATCAAATGAAATGGATTCGTTTGATGTATGTGAATCTTGTTTACAAGGCAAGATGACTAAAGCGCCTTTCAAAGGGACCTATGAAAGGGCTAAAGATTTATTGGGATTAATACATTCGGATGTATGTGGACCCTTTAAACCCATGACTAGGAATGGTGAAAGATACTTTGTTACTTTCATTGATGACTTTAGTCGTTTCGAATATGTCTACTTATTAAGACACAAGGACGAAATGTTTGAAGCATTCAAAGAATATCAAAACGAAGTACAAAATTAACTCAATAAGACAATTAAGGTACTACGTACCGATAGAGGAGGTGAATACCTAAGCGATACCTTCCAAGATCATCTTAGGAGTTGTGGGATTATCTCACAACTTACTCCACCCGGAACACCCCAACTTAATGGAGTTTTCGAAAGGAGAAACCGAACCCTAATGGATATGGTTCGATCTATGATGGCAAGAAGCTCGTTACCTCTATCATTTTGGAGTTATTGTCTAAGCTCCGCGGCTCGTATTTTAAATATGGCCCCAACCAAGAAAGTGGAACGAACTCCTCATGAGATGTGGTTTGGAAAACCTCCTTCTCTTACATACTTGAGAGTATGGGGATGTGAAGCTTATCCTAAGCGTTATGTAGCAAATAAGCTACATGCTCGATCCACAAAGTGTATCTTCATAGGATATCCCAAAGATGACATGGGATATTACTTCTATGATCCATCCGAGCAAACGGTATTTGTTGCTCGAAAGGCGGAATTCCTTGAAACCAAGTTCCTTATGGAAGGTGATGGTGAGAGGAAGATAGATCTTGTAGAGGTACAAGATCAAGCCGATGATACACAATTGGTTGGCACTAGTACTCAACATGAGGATGTTGAAAATGATCAAGTGGATGATCAAAATACACAAGACGTTCGAAGATCTAGTAGGATTAGTAATCCTCCCGAGAGATATGGGTTTCTCGTGGATGGTTGCTATACGGTTGATTTGGATGAACCGACAAACTACGAAGATGCTTTATCAAGGATTGATAAAGATAAATGGCAGGATGCCATGAACGCCGAGATGCAATCCATGTATGAAAACCAAGTGTGGGAACTTGTTGAGCAACCTCCTAGCTCTAAGCTAGTTGATTGCAAATGGCTTTTCAAGAAGAAAACCTACATACATGGAAACTTGGATACATATAAAGCTAGACTTGTGGCAAAAGGTTTCACTCAAACTCAAGGGGTTGATTATGATGAAACTTTCTCGCCAGTGGCAATGCTAAAGTCTATTAGGATATTATTTGCCATTGCTGCTCACTACGACTATGAAATATGGCAAATGGATGTCAAAACCGCTTTCCTAAATGGATATCTTATGGAAGATGTCTATATGGTTCAGCCTGAAGGTTTTGTTGATCCAAAATATCCTAAAAGGGTATGCAAGTTAAAGAAGTCAATCTACGGATTGAAACAAGCATCTAGAATGTGGAATCATCGTTTTAATGAGGAAGCCGAGAAATTTGGCTTCATTAAAAATGGTGATGAAGCTTGTGTATATAAGAAAGCAAGTGGGAGCACTATCATATTCCTTGTACTATATGTGGATGATATATTATTATTTGGGAATGATATTACCACAATGCAAGGAGTCAAAACTTGGCTAAAGAGTTGCTTCTCCATTAAGGATCTTGGAGATGCACAATACATATTGGGGATAGGGATCTATAGAAATAGATCCAAGAGATTGATAGGTTTAAGTCAAAGTACATACATTGATAAAATCTTGAAAAGGTTCAAGATGGAGAACTCTAAGAGAGGTTTGGTACCTATTCAAAAAGGAACTGTTCTCAGTTCATCTCAGTGTCCTGACACGAAAGATGAACAAGAGAGAATGAAGAAAGTCCCATACGCATCTGCTATTGGGTCTATCATGTATGCAATGATATGTACTAGACCGGATGTGTCATGCGCTCTAAGCTTGACAAGTAGATACCAGAATAACCCAGGAAATAGTCATTGGATTGCTGTTAAAAGCATATTGAAATACCTTAGGAGGACTAAGGATATGTTTCTAATATATGGGTCTGGTGAGGAGGAACTCGCTGTAAAAGGTTACGTGGACGCGAGCTTCTAAACTGATCGAGATGATTCTCGATCACAATCCGGTTATGTATTTACATTAAATGGAGGTGCGGTCTCTTGGAAGAGTTCGAAACAGGTGGTTGTTGCGTTATCCACTACAGAGTCGGAGTACATTGCCGCCTCATTGGCAGCACAGGAAGCTGCATGGATGAAGAAATTCATCGACGACTTAGGAGTGGTCCCTTCCATTCAGGACCCTCTTGAGATCTTTTGTGACAACGAGGGTGCGATTGCTCAAATCAAGGAACCTCGTGCCCATCAAAAGACTCGTCACATTGAGCGGAGATTCAACTACATAAGGGATGAAGTTGAAAAAGGAAAGATATGTATTCGCAAAGTTTATACAGATCATAATGTTGCGGATCCACTCACGAAGCTTTTACATGGGACAAAACATGAGGGACATGTTTGTGCATTAGGGCTTCGATATTCTAGTGATTGGATATGATCTGTTTTATGTATTGTACCGGAACGAAATTATTCAAACTCATTAATATAACTATGGTGTTAATTTATTTGAGTTATGTTCCTATTTTGCATATTTCATCCATGAATAAGCAATTATTCTAAATTTCCGTAGTCGATCACATTTGTGGGAACAAGTGTGAGGTTTAGACTATTATGAACTCGGATTGGTATACATTCATAGGTTGAATGTGGGGCAAGGATGCAACCAAGGTTCATAGATATTTGTGGGAAACAAATATTGGAAGACCCGCTCTCAAGAATTACTGTATAGGGCCTTTGTGGTTGATCACATGTAATCTTGAGTAAATGCGAATATCATTGTATCCTCTGACCTGAGATACATATTGGGTTCGGATATTCACCAAGTACTGTGCCTTGATTCTTTCCTTCGCTATTCTGAAACATGGTAGTACATAAGGAAGAACTCAGGTATATTACAAAGTGTATATCTAGGACGTATGTAGTCAAGATGGAATTTGTCCCTCTTATTCGTTGAGAGTCAGATGTCTAAGGCCTGAAAAGTTAAATCTATAAGAGAGTGATCACTCTGTATCTCTTGGATTTAACATGACATCTAGGACGAAAGGAAATAATGAAAGATTCACCTAATCATATTCGAGATGGGAACTCGAAAGGGATGATGTTATTGAATGGCACAAAGTCATAACATATTAGGGGTGATGGACGGTGTGTTAGGCTGTATCCATCACTTGCATTAATTTCTTATGTTTCTCGTGCAAGTGGGAGATTGAAGGTATTTCGTATGCCCGAGAGACGTATTAATTAATGTGGCTAATGTGTTATGATCCAAGTCGGGTCATACCCAATAACAAACTTACCGACACCTTATTCGTATTTGATTTTAACGATTGGTTCGTTGATCAAATACGCGACACTTGAAATTTAAGAAAAATGGTTTTCTTAATAATATTACTTGATGTGTATATAAATTATGGTATAATTTATATAACAAGAATTTAATTATTTATAGGTTAAATAATTAATAAAGTTAAGTTGCATTTTATAAAAATGGTTTTATAAAATAATGTAAACATAACTTATAATATGGATTTAATTATTTATAGGTTAAATAATTCATTAAAGTTATGTTACATTTTTGCAAAGTTGGTTTTGTAAAATACAAATTACAAATAATATGCAAGTTTATAAAAATGCATCTTATAATATCTTGTTTTATAAAAACTAGTTTTATAAAGACTAGTTTTATAAAATCTTGATTTATAAAATGAGTTTATAAAAAAATTGGAAGTGGCATGGGAGTATGGAGTAGGCATTCTCTTTTGACTTAACTTTTAGCTTGTTACTCACATGCTAAGTGCATATTAACCAAGGTATTCAACAAGACCAACTAACACATGCAAATACACATCAATACTTGTAAAATTCTGCACTTTTCTCTCCCATTTTTGGAGCTGGCTACCGTGGCCTTTTAGGTGCTCAAAGGAGTTCAAAGTTTGGTTTTTGCAAGTAACATTCAAGTGTAATTAAATCCTAACCAAAGCTAGGGTGTTGGTGCACAAGTTTGGGGTATAACTACTTGAGGTTTCATCCATTTGAAGCTCCATTCAACATCATCATCTTCATCACTTTCAACTAGCTTGGAATAGGTATAACATCTTATTCTTGCTTGTAGTTTGTAAGCTTATTTCACAACTTGATCCTAATTGGGATTTAACTTTAAAAGGTTAAAGATTAACAAGTTCAACTGGTAATAATTTCATGCTTCCGCTTTAATTTGATTCTTAAAAGGTTTTAAGCATTATGAAACTTGTTAAATCCCAACAGATATATGTATTGAAGTCCTTCAAATGTGTATTAATACATCTTAATACACTATATATATACATTTTAACTGAGCCGTTAAATCATCGTTAGTCATTACATGTAAGTGTTGTTTCGAAACCTTTAAGTTAACGACCTTGTTAAATGTAATTAATCCCATTGTTATTATATCTAATGGGACGTAAACCTTGACGTAAACCTATAACATGTAGTGATTGCCAAAACCTTGACGTAAACCTACTGTCGCGATAAGATATAATGGAAATAGGTACTCCATGTCTTGAAACAACTTCCTTCATGTATAATCGTACCAATTTCTCCATCTTATCCATTTCCTTCATAGGTAGGAAATGTGCAGATTTGGTGAGACAATCGACAATTACCCAAATGGTGTCATAACCCCATGCAGTCTTTGGTAGCTTTGTGATGAAATCCATAGTAATACATTCCCATTTCCATTCAGGGATTTCTGGTTGTTGAAGCAAACCTGATGGTTTCTGATGTTTCGCCTTGACTTTGGAGCAAGTCAAACATTCTCCAATGTATGTTGCAATATCAGCTTTCAAATTTGGCCACCAAAAGTGTGCCTTAAGATCTTGATACATCTTTCCAGCTCCGGGATGTATCGAGTATCTCGTCTTATGTGCCTCATCCAAAACCAATTTTCTTAACCCTTTAAACTTCGGTACCCAAATACGTCCATTAAAATACCGGGTTCCGTCTTCTCGTATCTCAAGTTGCTTGACTAAACCCTTGAGCATCTCATTTCCAAAGTTTTCTTTAGTAAGAGCTCCTCGTTGTGCCTCCTTTATTTGTGTAGTCAGGTTTGTATGAATCTTCATATTCATTGCCCGTACTCGAATCGGCTCTCTTTCCTTCCTGCTTAAAGTATCTGCTACTACATTTGCTTTCCGGGGATGATAGCGAATTTCACAATCATAGTCGTTTATCAGCTCGACCCACCTACGTTGCCTCATGTTCAGTTGTTTTTGGTTGAAGATATGTTGAAGGCTTTTATGGTCGGTATACACAGTACATTTAACCCCGTACAAGTAGTGTCTCCAAATCTTTAATGCAAACACCACTGCTCCCAATTCTATATCATGAGTCGTATAATTTTGTTCATGAATCTTCAGTTGTCGGGATGCTTATGCAATAACCTTCTTTCGTTGCATGAGGACACAACCAAAACCTTGTCGCGAAGCGTCACAATAAATTACAAAATCATCGTTTCCTTCAGGTAACGATAAAATAGGCGATGTAGTCAACTTCTTCTTCAATAATTAAAATGCGGCTTCCTGCTCAGAAGTCCATTCGTACTTCTTCCCTTTATGTGTTAATGCTGTCAATGGTTTGGCTATCCGGGAAAAATCTTGAATAAACCTTCTGTAATAGCCAGCAAGACCCAAAAATTGGCGTATTTGCGTCGGAGTCTTTGGGGTTTCCCATTTTTCAATGGCTTCAACCTTCGCAGGATCGACCTGAATTACTTGACTGCTAACGATGTGACCAAGGAATTGTACTTCTTTTAACCAAAATGCGCACTTAGAAAACTTTGCGTATAACTGTTCTTTCTTCAACAGTTCCAGCACCAACCTTAAATGTTGCTCATGTTCCTGTTCATTTTTGGAATAAATAAGAATATCATCAATAAAGACGATAACAAACTTATCCAAATACGGACTGCATACACGATTCATGAGGTCCATGAATACAGCTGGTGCGTTTGTCAGCCCGAACGGCATGACTAAAAATTCATAATGACCGTAGCGTGTCCAAAATGCGATTTTTTGAATATCTTCTTCTTTGACACGCAACTGATGATATCCCGATCTTAGATCAATTTTGGAGTAAACACGTGATCCTTGCAGCTGATCAAACAAGTCATCAATTCTCGGTAATGGGTACCGATTCTTGATAGTTAACTTGTTTAATTGGCGGTAATCTATACAAATTCGGAAGGATCCATCTTTCTTCTTGACAAATAAAATCGGAGCTCCCCACGGTGAAGTGCTCGGTCGAATGAATCCACGGTCCAGTAATTCTTGTAACTGGCTTTGTAACTCTTTCATCTCAGACGGGACAAGTCTGTATAGAGCACGAGCCACTGGTGCAGCTCCTGGTACTAGATCTATTTGAAATTCTACAGATCTAAATGGAGGTAATCCCAGCAACTCTTCCGGAAAGACTTCAGGAAAATCTCTTGCCACAGGCACATCGTTGATGCTCTTCTCTTTTTCCTTCATATCGACTTTATTAACATGTGCTAAGATAGCATAGCACCCTTTCTTCAAGCACTTTTGGACTTTCAAGCAGCTAATGAGTTTTAGCTTTGAGTTACCCTTCTCTCCATAAATCATTACTGGCGTTTTATTCTTACGAGGAATGCGAATTGACTTTTTGGCACACACAACTTCAGCTCCTATTTTGGACATCCAGTCCATGCTGACTATTAAATCAAAACTTTCTAATTCTACGGGTATCAAATCAATTTTAAACGTCTCTCCGACTAAATTTATTTTACAATCAAGGCAAATTTTATCGGCTTTAATTAGTTTACCATTAGCTAACTCAATTATGTACTTCGCATCTAGAGGTAATGATGAACAATTCAATTTAGCGTAAAAGTCTCTACATATGTAACTTCTATTAGCACCAGTATCAAATATAATAGATGCTGATAAGTTATTAATGGTAAACATACCCGTAACAAGCTCCGGGTCTTCACATGCCTCTCTAGCATTAATAACAAATGCTCTTCCCCGTGCAGGTCCGTTATTCTTCTCTGGATTTGGGCACTGGCTCTTAATATGACCCTGTTTCCCACACTCGTAACAAGTAACAGTAGCCAGGGTAGTTCTATTTGCATTGGTGGCAGGAGTCTTGGTGCCATTTGTATTTGTAACAGGAACCCAACAATCTTCAGCAAGATGACCCCTTCGATTACATTTGTTGAACACCACATTGTAAAAACCAGTGTGATGTTTATGGCATCTATTACATAAGGGATTACACCCTTTGTAACCCGAGCTTGAACTACTACCCGCACCTTGTGTTGTTTCCTGTTTCTTGAGAGATTGTTGCTGGTGACCTCAATCACGGTTTCCATCCCACTTTCTTTTGTTATTCGATACCTTGGCATCGGTATTTGATGCATTCTTATCCAGGATGATCTGATCCATTAGCTCGTTTGCCATGGTGATAGCTTCATGAATTGTCTTGGGTTTGGATGCTGTAACATTGGCCTTGATGTTCATTAGCAGACCATCTTTGTACAATTCAATCTTTCGCTCTTCCGTTGGTACCAATTCAAGACATAACAAGGCTAATTCCATGAATCGCCTGTTATAGTTGGTAAGTTTCGTTCCGACAACTTTCAGATTTCGTAACTCGACTTCCATCTTCCTAACCTCGTTCCTTGGGCAGTATTCGTTGATTAGCATATTTTTCAATTCCTTCCAAGGAGTATCATATGCTTCATCGCCCCTACAGCTTTTACATAGTTTTTCCACCATGTAAGTGCACCATCATGGAATGTGCATGAAACATGCTTTATCTAATCCCCTTCCACACAACCACTGATTTTAAATACGGACTCCAGTTTTTCGAACCATCTGGTTAAACCGACTGGTCCATCTGTTCCACCGAATGATGAAGGTTTGCAACCTTGAAATGCTTTATATGAGCATCCAACATGAGTGTTTGTGTTGTTTGCTGCTGCTCTTGCTGCTTTGACCCAAAGCATTCGGTCGTTTACGCGTTGGTTGATAAGCTCCTCAATTTCTTGTTCCGTCATTCGATTTAATCGAGCCATGTTTCTTCAATAAACATATAAGATAATTAATCACATAGAATATTATAGATGTAGCAAGTAATTAATGGTACATCGTGGCATATTAATAATATGAACCAATTATTATAAAAGCATTTTCTTCTTATTAGCGTTTTATAATTGTAGCTCGGGTAGTACCTACCCGTTAAAGTTTATACTTAATAGCTAGTACACAAATTAACTAATACAATCATGATAATATTCTATCATAAAAAACTTAATGCATTAATACTTCACGCTTATTCTTTTGGTACAATATTTTACAATAATTCAATACCACTATTTACATAAAACATATGTAAGATGAAATATAGCACATGATATATTATTATATATGGCGTGAAGTCAAATAGCTGCAAAAACAGATTAGAAACGACGAGGTTTCCTTAGGAATTCAAAGAAATCTGGGAAATCATAGAATTTTCGCTTCCCTACTGTCAGAGTGCGTATTTCAGTGGTAAGCCTAGGTTTTGGTTGGGGTTCAGTAGATGACATTTCTGTAGTATTGGTAAGACATGGTTGACTAGGTGTGGTAGTATCGGGAGCACTTGGTACAATAATTGTTTTATTAGTTTCTGCTTTTGAAATTTCTGGGTTGTCGATTATAGGTTCCTCTTCTGGTTCCTCTGGGAATTGTGACTCTTCCAAAAATGCATCCAACTCCAGGTCATCATCGTCATTAGTTATATAGATGATTGATACACCTTCCTTCGGGTCATCGTCATTATTAGATAAGTCGATGATTGGTACTTTTGCTGGAGATTCAACTTCGGAGTCGCTGAATGTGATAATGAGATTGGTGCTAGAAGTAGACATCTATTACACATTAACTACCACATTAGTAATATACCACATAATATTTACATGTTATAATATTTAATTTTTGACCAAAAATGATAAGTAATGGTTTTCAAAAACAAGTTCGGTCAAAGTCCAGACTCACTAATGCATCCTAACAAATACCGGTCAGACACACTAATGCAATTTCTGATTCGCTAAGACCTCTGCTCTGATGCCAACTGAAACGACTCGTCCATATTACTATAAACGCGGTACGTTATTCATTGGTCCCATAGCGAGGTATTTGACCTCTATATGATACATTTTAGAAAATATTGCATTCGTTTCATAAAAAGACACACCCTTATTATACATAATGCATGTTTTAAACAAGCGGGCAATTATTTAAGAAATAATCCCCATAATACATCGGTTTCCAAATACTACACACGTGACATAACAGTCGAATATAATACATGACAAAGGTTTTATTGAATGCAACACTTCATTTAAACAAAAGCATGAGACTCCATGCACAGCTTGCTCAGATAATGCAACAGCGGAAGACTTTCTTAAGGACCTGAGAATAAACATGCTTAAACAGTCAACACAAAGGTTGGTGAGATATATAGGTTTAAAGCTAGCATCGATATGAATATAGACCACAAGATTTCATAGTTATAAATATTTCAATAAAGATATTCTATAAGTTGTTGAGCGCTTCGGTAACCATACTTAACCATAAATGTAGCATATTCCCTTTATTATGAAATCTCCCTACACTGTACCAAGTGTAGTAAAAACGAAGTACTATGCAACCGTTTACGATACTTGAGCGACTAGCCCGGTTGGGGTTGTCAAACCCGATAGATCTATCAATAGGATTCGCGCTTACATGTTCTTACAACATGTAAATATTAGTTACCAAGCTATTAGGGAAGATATGCAAGGTGGTACAACTCAACGTAGAATATATTTTAAGTACTTGTGTCCATGGCATAAAACATAAAATGCATGTATTCTCATCCCAAAATATTTTTAGAGTTTAAAAATGAGACTATATACTCACGATAGTAAAAGTATATTAATAATAAGTTTTCAGCTTATTAAAAATATGGTCGTCGTCCTTGGATTCACGAACCTATAACAATAATAATGATTCAGATAATAATACGATATGTGAATTAAATAAAACAAGTTCATAGAATACTTATATATTAATTTTTAACATTTTTATGTTAGTAGTCCTTTGTTAGTAGTCCAAAATAGTCTGAAATGTCCAACAGTCCAATAATTGGTATATATATAATCTTAGAATTACCCCACAACGTATTGTATACGTATTGTCTTTGCATCAACCCAGAGACGTATTGTATATGTATTGTCTTAGAATTTATCAAAACCTATTGTATACTTATTGTCTTATGATTTATCAAAACGTATTGTATACTTATTGTCATGGAATGTACCAAGATTATTATATATATATATACAATCTCGGAATTAACTAAGATTATAATATTTTGTTATACTAATGATAACATGTCCAAATATATATAGGAAAAGTTATCAAGGATATGGTTAATATAGTTTTTACAATATAAATTTCGTCCATACAACGTTAATTTTAGCAGATTTTGTTTTGCTCGCCAAATATTCATTAAAACTTCGTTTAAAGTGAATCAAATTGCTATGGTTTCATAATGAACTGTAGTATTTAGAACTAAACTGAAAAAGTAGTAGTTTATAGTCGGATTTACAGGTTACAAGTCATATTTGAAAGAGGTAGTCATTTCCGTCGAAAAACGACATCTTGATGATCATTTTGAAAAACATACTTCCACTTTGAGTTTAACCATGATTTTTGGATATAGTTTCATGTTCATAAGAAATATCATTTTCTCAGAAGAACAACTTTTAAATCAAAGTTTATCATAGTTTTTAATTATCCAACCCAAAACAGGCCCCGGTTTTACTACGACGGCGTATGTCCGGTTTTACGGTGTTCTTCGTGTTTACAGGTTTTAGATCATTAGGTTAGCATATCATATAGATATAGAACATGTGTTTAGTGGATTTTAAAAGTTATGTTAGAAGTATTAACTTTGTTTGCGAACAAGTTTAGAATTAACTAAACTATGTTCTAGTGATTACAAGTTTAAATCTTCGAATAAGATAGTTATATATATGAATCGAATGATGTTATGAACATCATTACTACCTCAAGTATAGTAGGTAAACCTACTGGAAATGATGAGAAAATAACTTGAGCTTCAATGGATCTTTGATGGCTTGGAAGTTCTTGAAGCAGAATCATGACACGAAAACAAGTTCAAGTAAGATTACTACTTGATTTAAGGTAGTTATGTTTATAGGAATTAAACCAAAGCTTGGATATGATTATTACCTTGATTAAGAATGAAAAGTTACTGAGATTATATGGAAGTTCTTGATCTTTGATGTGTTGTTGGATTGGATTAAAAAGATTGGAAGTAATCTTGCAACTTCTTGATTCTAGGTTGTTTTTATAATGATTAAAGCTTGTAATTGAAGCTAAATGATGGGGAAAATACTTGGAGATGATCAAGTATGAAGTTAAGAGTATTTTGAGATAGAATTGGGAGTGTAAGTATGAGAAAATGGAATGAAGAAATGGTGTGTATGCATAAAAACGTTTTTAGTTTATAAAGAAAGAAAAGATTCCTAATTTTGTTTTCTTGCTAATTAATTCATGCTACTTGACAAATAGTTGGTTCCACATGTTCCTTAATCATTTAAGACTGCTAAGGAGCAGAGTTTTATTGGTATATACCAATAGTAAATACATCTAGAAGCTGGGTATAATACGAGTGCAAATACCGAGCGAATACGAGTTGAATTCTTGATGAAAACAAATGAGAATACAATTGTGATTATTTTTGTTAAGTAAGAGTGTTTTGATATATTTATTGAAGTCCTTCAAATGTGTATTAATACTTCTTAATACACTATATATATACATTTTAACTGAGCCGTTAAATCATCGTTAGTCGTTACATGTAAGTGTTGTTTCGAAACCTTTAAGTTAACGACCTTGTTAATTGTAATTAATCCCATTGTTATTATATCTAATGGGATGTTAAATTGTTATATTATCATGATAACATAGTGTGTTAATATATCTTAATACGATATATAAATATTAAGACGTTATTACAACGATAATCGTTACGTATATATATCGTTTCGAAATCCTTAAGTTAGTAGTCTCATTTTATGTATATAGTTCATTGTTAATATACTTAATGAGATACTTAATTATCATTTCATCATGTTAAATATATATATAAGTTCATATTTACAAGTTGTAACGTTCGTGAATCATCGGACAAGTTGGGTGGTCACACGTTTACATAAAATTCGTTTCAATTAATCAAGTCTTAAAAAGTTTGATTGCTTAATATGTTGGAAACATTTAATCATGTAAATATTAATATTGTTCAATATATAATCATGAAAAAATCAGGGTCATGACACAGACAAGAGGTTCTGTTTGGGGATATTCTATGCATTAAAGTTAATGTCGGTTACCAGGTGTTCAATTCATATGAATGATTTTTATGCAGATCGATATTTATGAAAAATGAAATCTTGTGGTCTATTATTATAATTTGATATATATATATATATATATATATATATATATATATATATATATATATATATAGGTTAAACCTATAACTCACCAACATTTTTGTTGACGTTTTAAGCATGTTTATTCTCAGGTGATTATTAAGAGCTTCCGCTGTTGCATGCTAAATTAAGGACAAGATTTGGAGTCAGCATACTTGTAATATATTGTTTAAAAACTGCATTCGGGGACTTAAATTGTTGTGTAATATTATTGTAAACCATTATGTAATAGTTGTGTGTAAACGCTACATTTTAGATTATCATTACTTGATAATCTACATTATGTTTTTTAAACCTTTATCGATAAAATAAAGGTTATGGTTTGTTTTAAAATCGAATGCAGTCTTTAAAAAACGTCTCATATAGAGGTCAAACCTCGCAACGAAATCAATTAATATGAAATGTTTATAATCGATATGAACGGGACATTTCAGTTTCTTTCCCTCCTCTAGTGATTACTAGGACATCAAACTCACTACACTCTATATCAACTTTAGTGGTTAAACGTTTAAGCGTAAGCTGAAAATTGGTGATTAATTCTTCAAAAGTCTTTATCAAAGTGTCGAACTTATTTTGACATTCTATAACTTGAAATTTTATCATGTATTGCTTTTTCATAAATTCAGCTAAAATTTCCTTAGAGTGGAGAGTAGGTTTGTGTAATGGGAAGATTATATTATGATCTGAGCTATTTTACTGTTTATGTGCCCATCTAGGGTAAGGATACCTTAGATTGGTTCTAGTAGCATCGGAGTTTCTAGGAATTGGTAAATGAAGAGTGAGGGTGAGATCTTGTAACCTGGTTTCCAGCATTTTTACCGTATGAGCGAAGACGTCATCCTTCTCAGCAGCTTCATTGCTCCAATCTTCCTGTTGTGCAGCTATTGTATCCAAAAGATTCCATGCTTCGTCTACTGTTCGGGACATGAAATTGCCTTGCGAGGCCATGTCTAGGAGAGACTTATCATCCTTGGTCAAACCATTGTAAAGCATACAGATTATGTCTGCCTGACTTAACGAATGATTCAGACATCTTTTAAGCATCATCTTTATTCTATTCCATGCTAGACACAATGACTCGTTTTCTTTTTGAGAAAAGTTTGTGATGTCATTTCTTAAACAGGTTTGTAGGGAGGGTGGATAAAATCTGTGTAGAAATTTGGTGGCTAGATCCTCCCATGACTGTATTGAATTCGGGTTAAGTTCGTCAAACCATGCCAAAGCGTGTGCAGAAAGTGAATATTGAAAAAAAATGAAGTTTTAAATTGTTTTTTCTCGTTTTCTTCCTTCTTTAAAGAGTCAACCAGACTGATAAATTTGTTTAAGTGAAAGTTTGGATTGTCAGTCGGTAATCCTTGAAATTTACAGATCATACTGACTAGCTAGTTTAATCACGTGTGAACTAATTTCAGGAATTCCTTCGGTCCCTAAGGTGATTGGTCCTCCTCTTTCCTCTAAGCATGACTTATGCAAAAAGCAGGGGTATCTTGTTGTTCCATTTTTTGATTTTCTATTTAAAAAGACTTAAAAGTAACTTTTAGAAAATATTAATTTACTAAAAGGATCGATAATTTAATAAAGATAAGTATTCTTGAAATTCGGTCGCTAACCTAATCGGATATCTTAACTGATAGGATTTTTTACAGATTACTTGTATCTAGGTGGCCAGGCCGACTACGGAGAGGCAGGATCCTTTAGGTTCCAATATAATTGGAGACTGTTCGGAAAATCCAAAAACCAAGTCCGTGTATAATTGTCTTTCTTAGACACCACCAAACAATACTTTTGTCTGTTTAAAATCTTTCTCAATCAAAATATTCGATCCCCGGCAGCGGCGCCAGAAAAACTCCTCTTCTGATGTGACTACAACGGACGGTTTTATTCGTGCGGTTTTGTTGGGCTGCAGGATGTCCGGCTCGGTGGATCGAGGTAGAACACAAAGGTTTTGTTTATTTATATTATGCAGGGCCTAAATTTACTTTTACTTTCTAAGGTGTAGATAGTGTAAGTTAACCTAGTGTCGTGTTTTTTATGGTTTAACGAATTAAAGATCAAGTGGATAATTGTCTTTTAGTTAAATTACCTAGATAAAGGATAGTAGTTGGTTTAAGCTAAAAGTCCTAAGTGCGAAAAAGTAAATAAGTGGAAGGATATCCGGAGTATGCAGATCAGGGAAATGTTGACCAAGATATCAGTGTTGGGTTAGGGAAAGGTAATTATGCTTATGTTAAGATTATGCTTGGAGTGATATAGATCTAGTTGGATGAGCCAATTACACAGACCTACTTGTCTCTGAACTCTCGGAGTTCTCTTTGAGTAGTGAGAAGTATGTCACTTGGTTGTATAATTGAAAGGTAGCTATACCTTGGAGGTTTTCCTCAGTAAAGTACTAGGTTTATTAGTGAGTTAAGCTTTAATCCTATCCCTCGTTATCAATTTAGTTAACTGAATAACAACGTGCCGTGTTGATTGAACACTGATCACAAACGGAAAGAATCCGTCGGTTTAAGTTGGCAAAACCTTAAGTGAAAACTAACAACCATTCCATCTTACTAATGAGATCATATCAATTCAAACATTAGATAGCATTACAGTTGATATACTGGTAGTAAAGCAGATAGAAACCTAATAAATACCTAAACAGTTGATATGATTAAGTCCTAAGGTAACAATCAAACAAGAACATGCAATAGGCTTGGGTCACACAGTGAAGGCACTAACTAGATCTTAACAGCTCCTAAGAAGTCTCTTTGGAACAGTCAATAGGCATACTAGGTCATTCATGTCTCAATTCCTAAGTTCCGTGTCCTAAAAGCGCATTAAATGCCTCTCGGGAACTCTGGCCATACCGAGTTCATAGAATCTTCAGATACAGTATAACCAAGGGTCTTAATTCTATGAAGTAGCTAATTTCATATAGGTGGACAAGTCCTGATCACAACCTAGGTTGGTCAATCCTTAAGATGCTAGGATACAAATCTATCAGTCTTCCTAGTTCAGTATTACGATAGTAATCGTACTAAATTAACATAATTACGCTAACCCAAACTTCTATCATGGCAACATACAGATTAATTAAGCTATCACGGTAATATCGGAAAGCATTATTAATAATAAAGACAAGCGTTTCAGATAAAAACCTGAAAAGGCCGAAGAAATATGCCCGAGATCGCAGGGACTAGCCGAGATATCCTCCGAAAAATAAAAGCTAAGCTAACTACTACTAAAAACTAACTAAAAGCTTGAAAATATAAAGTGAATTACAAATTGAGTGTGTGTTGAAATGGATGGAGAAAGCCCTTTAAATAGACTTGGATTTTGCCTGCAAACGGCTGGTAGGCCGTTTGTAGAGGCCGTTTGCCAGGCCAGCCCATTTGCAGGGGCCGTTTGTCTGACCCGTTTGGCATGCCGTTTGGCTTGTCTGGTCAGCTGAAATTCCTGGATCGTAACTTGATTTCTTGTCTTTCACCGTTTTCGCTCTAGAATCTTCGTTTTAGTTCCGTTTACTTGATTCTTTTATCGCCTTCGTAATTACTTAATCTACAAAATCAAGCGAAAAAGCGATAATTTTTCCGAAAAAGTTTGAATCTTTATTGTTCTCGGAATTAATATTGGGGGTAAAAATGTGACTTTTTGGTCGATATCAATGAGATTAATATTATATTAACTCATTAAATTCATGGTTACATCTGAAGAAAATATATATGTATATATATTTTCATAAAGATTGTAATTAAAAGTTCTCTTGTACAAACTATTAATGATGAGAATATTTTAACGGGTAGGTAATACCCTAGAAATATTTAGATCTCACATTAACATGTTACACTGTACATTCTTCAATTCTAATTCAATAGTCATTAACTATCCTATTTACATCCGCAAATATATGTATCCGTTCACCGAAAAACAATCATTTTCATTCAATTACATATTCTGATTCTGACAAATCAAAATTCAAGTCAAGATTTGACAAGTGGCATAATGAAATAAAATAATGGACAACATAAAATTGATTAGTAATCAATTAATTAACTACATAAAATTTTAAATCTATACTAACTAAATCCTAGCTGACTGTTCCTATACCCGTTATGACTATTTCCTTATTACATTTTATTTATTATCATTTAATTATCGCAATTAATTATTGCAATTTTAATACTCGCAATTTTAAATATCGTCATTTGAATACGGTTATTTATTTTACGCACTTTAAATATTGTCATTTAAATATTGTTATTTATATTACGCACTTTAAATATCATCATTTAAATATTGTCATAATATACTAGTCTTGGTTAATCCCGAGACAATATAATATAACCTTGATTAACTAGATTATATATTGAACTATTGGACTATTGGACTGATGAAGCATATTTTCATCGAATGCTAGAGATACGCTTGAGTGCAATGGAAGAGGGTTTATTATGTACAGCGGCTTTAACCTCCGGTCCGGTTACCGTGATAACCCTAGCCGAGATGATGATTTCGGGAGGGTGGTTATGGCCGTTTTAGGGGAAAACCATACACTTGTGTAGGTAAAACCCTAGAGGGGAGATGAGAGCGTTTAAGCTTCCAAGATGTGTGTTTTTAGAGTAGAAGTCATGCCCCTTATTTATAGAGGCATATTTAGGGTTTCTAGTGAAAAGGCTAAATGGGCCTCTAACAGACCAGGCTCAAGGAATTGCCCAAATAGTAGCCCGATGCGCTATGCGTATCATTAAGCAGAATATTAGCATCATGATGCCCATCTCCAAAAGGAGACACCTTCCAACCTTCCAAGAGGTTTTAAGTGTACGACCGTTACGACCGTCACCGATAAAGGAAACATTCTTTTTCCGCTAGTTATAGTATATACTATGCCAGCCCCCATTTTAATATAACTAAAATATTTAGTTGTATTGAAATTTAATTGATACATGTTACACCAAAAGACCGAGCTTCATAAAATAACTTCGTAAAATAGCTTCGCATAATATTAAGGTTTTGCGAACCAAACTTCGCGAACTAAACAAATGTGATAATTCAATCAACACATATTGTGATAATAGCAACCGTAATTATCTGTAATAATTAGTGTAGGGAAATATCGTTGGTTGACATGTATGTAAATATAACATACATCCCGTACACTGTGGGGTGAAGATAATTGACAAGAACATCACCGCGATACAGTGTCGCTTATTTCGAGCGATAATCTCGTAAAGATATTTATTCCCTTCTATATCACGGAATAATCGTAACGTGTAAATCCATGTTATGCAAAATAATTTGTGATCAACTTGAATTGCTAAAGTTTTATAATCACAAAATATGTAAAAGAAATTTTCCGGCTAAATATCTTTGTCCGAAATTATCTATCTCCTAGTGCTATCTATGTTACATTATAAAAGAAACTGTTTTAGTTTCTATCCTTCTATAAAATTTGAGTTTAAATTATGAATGATTTCTAGAGAAGTGTTGGGAGTTGAAGCATGAGTTAGTATAATATAATGACGCATGGCCAACGTGATTATATTACAGCAAGTCATGCTGAATTTCTAATGAAACGTGATGATGGTTCACAGATCATACCCTCATCATGTGCTATGTTACATAACTCTTTCATTCTACTTAACCTCTAAACATATCTAGAAAATATATTTGCTTGATATTTCTATTTTTTCGTATTTCTGGTAATTTAATAAATCAGATCATGCTATTACAATTTTTTTCTTAGAACATTAGTCATGTTCATTCGAGATGCAAAGATTTAATCTACAAATCTGAGATGTCTTGATTGCTTTTCTTTAGCCGGAAAGAAAACAAAAGCATGGAGCTTCAAAATATTAATAGGAGTATAAATCACAGCAAATAGAGAGATTATTAACCGTGGATGTCAATAAATATGGAAAGAATGATACAAGGAAGGATTGTGAAAACCACTACCCCAAAAACGAAGTAGAAGTAAACAGATTCCTCCGGTGAGAGTTGGAATAGTGAAACGACCCGTCAAAGTACACTTGACGACCATCGTTATCTTGGTCTCACAGCTTGATCATAACTCTAAATGAATTTGATAAATAACCTTGCATTCTTTATTTAAAAATGATTTCCTATAAAAGAAACCTACCAAAATATGTAAGTTTAGAAAAACCATACATTATGACTTAACCAAAAGTTGACCAAAACAAGTCAACAACATCCACTATTAAATGTATCAAAATAGAATGCAAGTTAATGTTTAACAAAAGCTGCCATCATAAATATGCAGACTCTCTAAGCACAGCGGAAGCAATCAATCATGAACCTGAGAATAAAACATGCGAGTAACTGTCAACAAAAATGTTGAGTGAATTATAGGTTTAATATTGCAAACAATATTTAATTTAAACCATAAAAATTTATGTTTGAAAACATAAAAACTCCTTTTTGGACCACAAAATTATATGCTAGAAAACATATAAAAACATTATTTCATTTTCCGTGAGCCACCTGGTAACCACTTAACCATTTATTTACCCTTGCCAAACACAATAAATAATATACACCGAACAAGTGTATCTTCAACTAAATATGAAGTACTAAACATTCCGATTATAAATTGCTAGCGCGACTAGCTCGAAATGGGGTTGTCAAACCCGATAGATCTATCCATAGGAATCGCGTTCACCAGTAGAAACCAGTGATTACAATTACCAGATTAGGGAATATTTTTGTTCGACTCACAATGAATAATTTAAACCAACTTCCACTTGTGTCCAAAATATAAAATAAATTGCATGTATTCTCATCCCAAAAGATTTAAAATAGAAAAATGGGACTATAACTCACCTTAAAGTAAATGAAGTAACCACACAAAATGCGAACAACAAACGAAGTAAAGTGATCAGGAATGATCACAACACCGACCTATAAATAAAGCAGGTCGATATAAATAACTAACTTAGGTCAAGTCTTAGTATGATAGCTATTGTACATGTTGCAAGTAGACATAGAACAACACTCAACATGCATCGGTTTGATCGGAACAGCGTACGGACACACACTTTCTATTTTTAGAAAGTTTCTATTTTTAGCAGGTTTCCATTTTAGGAAAGTTTCTATTTTAGGAAAGTTTCTATTTTTGGAAAGTTTCTATTTTAGGAAAGTTTCTATTTTAGGAAAGTTTCTATTTTAAGAAAGTTTTTATTTTTGGAAAGTTTCCAAATTTAGAAAGTTTTCATATTTAGAAAGTTTATATTTTTAGAAAGTTTTTAAGTTAGGAAAACTTCCTTAATTAGAAAGTCAACAAAAGTCAACTGAAAGTCAAAGTCAACCGAAAGTGAACTCAAAAGTCAACCTTGGTCAAACATAGTCAACATAAATTTTAAAAGTGTAAGTTGTAATAATAATATAAGTTATAATGTTCATTAAAGTTAAATATGTATAATTATGTTATAACATAAGTTTAATTAAATTAAAATGAATTATTAAAGTTAACATAAGTTTAAATGATATAATTAATATAACATAAGTATTTAATTAATTAATTAAACATTAGTCATAATATAAGTATTATTAATTAATAATAAATTTTAATCATATCATATGTATTATTAATTAATAATGAATTATTAGTCATATCATAAGTTTCTAATTATAATTATTAAACCATAAGTATTTAATAATTAAATTATAATTAAATAATAACTAAGCCTTATAATAATTAAATAATTAATTAATCCTTATTATAAGTCTTATAATAATAATCTCATCATATAAGTTTAATACTTATCATAAGTATTTTCCATTAATAATAAAAGTATTATTAATCATAAGTTTAATTAAAAGTTTAATTAAATCATAAGTAATTAAATAATGATATAATAAATATATATCATAAGTCTTAAATTATAATAATTACTTTTTATATCATAAGTAATTTAATAATAATGAAAATCATTATTTATATCATAAGTTTTAATAATTAACCATAAATTTTAATTAAAAGTTCATCGGGTCATAACTTGAGCCCGGGTGTCTGTTTTCGGCGAGTCTTATATATATATATATCTCCACCTAATCAAACCACCCGACACATTAGTGCACTCAAGAACACCCCAAGAACAGTAACCAAGTCATGATGATCAGCCATTAAACAACTTGGAACTTTAATCCGTTCAAAAACACGTTTTAGTCATAACGGGTGATCCGTGGCTTGAATTTCGATGACCCGAACATGAAAGTTCATCCCATCATCAATTCTAACACACTAGAACACCCTAAAGACTCCAAAAGTGGTCACAAAGTCGGACCTAACCTGGAACAATTCGTTTTCACAATTTAATTCCAACAAAACACTATTTTAATCATAACTAGAGCTTCGGGAATCGAAATGACATGAATCCGGAGTCTAAAATTAATGTCTTGATGAGAGGAAATCATCTAGATACTTTAATTTCACTTTTATAACAGTTAAGTTTACAGAAATGATCAAATAAGCTGCTGTCCCAAATTAATCAAACCGAAAACATGAATTAACGAGTATTTCTACGCATACAATCAACAATACAATAACATATAAGCATCATACTATCAAAATAACATTCAAAATCAGTAAAATGAATAATAATTGAAAAATTAGGGTTCATAGGTATACCCAAATCGAAAAACAAAGGATGTAATCGCGTAGAGAACGAAGAGTACAATCCGGATATGATTAAAGCCCTAATTCTTTAAGCTTGAAAAATGAAGATGATGATGGTTGTTTATGGTGGTGGTGACGGCAATGGGAGCAAAGGGAGGAGAAGAAGAAAAGTTTTTAGGTTAGGAATGAGGAAGTGGTGAGTTTTGATCTAATGAACACTAGTTTACAACTTTTGACAAAACACCCCCCCTCCCTAAGGGAATTTTTTGCCAAAATCAGCAAGGGGGTGGGCCCCACTATTCCAAAATGTTAAAAAGTCAATTACCTTGTGGCCCGAACGCTCGATCGAAGCCCGAAACGCGAAAACGCTACTACGCGATTGATTTTTCGGAGAGATAAAAAATACGCGACGAATAAAATATATAAACACTAAATATAAACATATGACATTAAAATATCATATTTAAAATAATTAGGACTTAAAAATCCCAAAAGCTTGCCCGTTGGTTTGAAAATCGAAAAGATTCGCTGGACAGAAATCCGCGACACGTAGAAACGTATAACTTAAAATATGAATACAAATATTCACATAACACATAATAATTAATATATTATTACTAAAATAATAATATAGGTCATAGAAATGACGTGGCACGAATAACAGTTAACGATCGTTAAATAGTTAACGGTAAAAGATAAAAGAAAAAGTAGGGTCGTTACAGTACCTTCCCGTTACGGAAATTTCGTCCCAAAATTTAAGCAGGTGCAGGGGTTGACTCAGCATCTGAGAACAAATGCGGGTACTTCTGCTTCATCTGATCTTCACGCTCCCAAGTGAACTCGGAACCGCGTCAGGCATTCCATCTAACTCGAACGATAGGAATCGTACTTTGCTTGAGGGTCTTAACCTCTCGATCCATAATCTCGATAGGTTCCTCAATAAAATGGAGTTGTTTATCAACATGAAGTTCATCAAGAGGAATAGTCTCATCGGCCTCGGCCAAACTCTTCTTCAAATTCGACACGTGAAAAACGTCGTGAACAGCACCGGGTTCTTGTGGAAATTTCAAACGATAAACCACGGGTCCAACTCTCTCAATAATCTCAAACGGTCCAACAAAACGAGGATTCAACTTCCCCTTTTACCAAAACGTATCACGCCCTTCCAAGGTGATACCTTCAACATAACACGATCACCGACATGAAATTCAATATCGTTCCTTCTCTTATTGGCATAGCTCTTTTGCCGTCTTCTGGCAGTTTTCAAACTTTCCTTAATCTGTACGATCTTCTCGGTAGTCTCATGAATAATTTCTGGACCTGTGAGTTGAGCATCCCCAACCTCATTCCAGCAGACAGGAGACCTACACTTTCTACCATACAGCGCTTCAAAAGGTGCGGATTTAATACTTGCATGATAGCTGTTATTATAAGAAAATTCAGCTAGTGGCAAATACCTATCCCACCCATTACCAAAATCAATAACACACGCTCGCAACATGTCTTCTAACGTTTGAATGGTCCTTTCACTCTGACCATCCATCTGCGGATGATAAGGGGTGCTCATATCCAACTTAGTTCCTAAAGCTTCCTGTAAGGATCACCAAAACCTCGATATAAATCGACTGTCTCGGTCTGAAATGATTGATACAGGAACACCATGTCTAGAGACAACCTCCTTCAAATACAAACGAGTAAGCTTCTCCATCGAAACTGTTTCCTTAATCGGCAAAAAGTGAGCTGACTTTGTGAGTCGGTCAACAATCACCCAAATAGTATCATAACCACCCACAACCCTTGGTAACTTCGTAACAAAATCCATCGTAATACCTTTTCACTTCCACTCTGGAATCTCAGGTTGCACCAATAGTCCAGATGATTTCTGATGTTCAGCTTTAACCTTAGCACAGGTTAAACACTTAGCCACATACGTAGCCACATCAGCTTTCAAGTTAGGCCACCAATACAGCTCCTTAAGGTCTTGATACATCTTCCCTGAACCAGGATGAATATAGTATCTAGACTTATGAGCTTCATCCAAAACAAGTTGTCGCAAATCACCACATTTCAAAACCCAAAGACGTCTCCAACATACCGAGTACCATCGGTTCGTACCTCAAACTATTTACTCAAGCCTCAGACCTTCCCGTTACGAAATTCTCCTCCTTCAAGGCTTCTTGTTGTACCTCAAGAATTCGCCTAGCGAGGTTAGTTCGAATGGTCATACTCAAGGCTTTAAACCTACGAGGTTTAACTCTCTCTTTTCGACTTAAAGCATCGGCCACAACATTGGCCCTTCCCGGATGATAAAGGAGTTCACAATAATAATCGTTCAATAACTCAATCCATCTTCGCTGTCTCAAATTAGCTGTTTTCGATCAAGAACATATTGAAGACTTTTGTGATTAGTGTACACTGTACTTTTGACCCCATAAAAATAATGTCTCCAAATCTTAAGTGCAAACACAACAGCTCCCAACTCTAAATCATGAGTTGTATAATTATGCTCGTGAATTTTCAACTCACGTGACGCGTATGCAATAACTTTCTTTCGTTGCATTAAAACACAACCAAAGCCCTGACGCGAAGCATCACAATAAATGACAAAATCATCATTACCCTCAGGTAGTGACAATATCGGAGTGGTAGTCAACTTCTTCTTCAGAGTTTGAAAAGCAGTCTCTTGTTCACCCTTCCACTCATACTTCTCCCCCTTATGCGTTAAAGCAGTCAGAGGTTTTGCTATATGAGAAAAATCTTGAATGAACCTTCTATAGTAACCTGCCAACCCTAGAAACTGACGAATCTGAGTAGGAGTCTTCAAAATTTTCCACTTCTCAGTTGCCTCAATCTTGGCAGTATCAACTTGTATTCCCTGTTTACTAACAACATGTCCAAGGAATTTAACTTCTCTTAACCAGAAATCACACTTAGAGAACTTAGCATACAACTCTTCTTTCCTCAACAAATCAAGTACCAACTTCAAGTGTTCTTCGTGTTCTTCGTGTTCTTCATCACTCTTGGAATAGATAAGAATGTCGTCGATGAAAATGATAACGAATTTGTCCAGATAGGGTCTACACACACGGTTCACGAGGTCCATGAACACAGCAGGTGCGTTTGTCAATCCGGACAACATAACAAGGAATTCGTAGTGACCATAACAGGTGCGAAAAGCGGTTTTCGGAATATCAGTTTCTTTAACGCGCAATTGGTGATAACCAGAACGAAGATCAATCTTAGAATAAATGGACGAACCTTGAAGCTGATCGAACAGATCATAAATTCTCGGAAGAGGGTAACGATGCTTAACAGTAAGCTTGTTTAATTCGCGATAATCAATACACAATCGGAACGAACCATCTTTCTTCTTAACAAAAAAAAAGGAGCTCCCCAAGGGTACGAACAATGACGAATGAGATATAGTTGAAACCAACAAAGGAAGAAATATAGAGAGTAACCATATCAGTGGTAACAATGTTTCGGACAATTCCTTCAAAGGGGATGACGAGGATCATGAACTCAAGGTAAGTTTTTATTACATTTCCAAAAGGAAGACGTACGAAAGGTTTGATCTTTCAACGAGAGTGAACTTCCTCGCACAATTAGCGAGTCAATCTGGGTTCATCCTTATTCTTAAATTTATGTGCGGATTAAAAGAAACGCGAATCATAGGTTATAAAGAATGGCCGACTCCAGGTGAGATGAATCTCCAAAAATAATTTCCTGTACCTCAAAGTATTGAATCATAGGATTAATGTTTACGAGGGTGTTGCGGTTAACCGTGAATATCGGGAGTAGAAACTTCTCAAACGGTCTAATGTAATATCTATCTGTGATACTAACTATAACAACAGTTGGGGTAGAAACCCACCCAGTGCCTTTCCTGAGAACAGGGTGACCACTGAACGTACCTCTGAAAACTGATTTATCGGTCCGCGTTTCGGTCATGTCCACCCATAAGAGGGAAAATTTTATGAGCGCAAAGACTTCCCGACAAATTTTATAAAACCGGCATCCAAAGTGGTGTAAGAGTTTCTATCAATGAACTTAATGATAAGTTTCATCCTTAAACGGAGGATGAGAAGAACTGTGATCCAAACACTCTGTAGAGTAATGCGAAAATTTGATAAAATCAATCAAAGGAGTTTTGAAAAAAAAAACCTTTAAACATTTGATGTGACAACATAAACGGAACGAAGTTCTTAGTAAATTTAGAAGTATGTACAACGTGTACCATTTTATATAAAACAAATTGACTTAGTCAAACAGCTCAATAAATGAGTGGTTTTTAAAATAATTTTGAAGGTATGAGTTAGTATATACTAGCTAAAATAGGTAAGGGTAAATTAATTCATTTAAATCCATACGTACATATATGATTTTATAAATTGTATACATGACAAAATATTTCATTACTTCTATTCGCCCATGAATCTCGTGAGAACAGCCCAATTAAACAAATGTGTAAAACTCCCGATGATAAACAGAGATTCTTTATTTCAGAGGTTACAAGTTGAAGTAAGATCGTGGAAGATCGAGTAAAGGACTTAGATCGTCATGCGACATTAACCAACAAATGTCACGTGGTCATGAAAACCAATGAATTAAATGTCGTTTTGACTACTATCAGGACATAAGTCCTTGGACCAAAACTGTTCACGTGCGAAGCTGTCGCTAACAAGCGAGGTATGAAGGATAGAGCATGAGATAGGTAGTTTGGTTAAAACGAGCTCCTCGTATTTCAACAAATAAGATAATAAGTATTTTCCTTACTCATGTAATAACATTGGAATTTTCTGAATGAGTGGTGTAAAAATTTTCTTTGACTCGCTTTCTATTCCTCATGTCACAATATTGGGACTTCTTTATGAATTAACGTAATATAATCACGTTGGTCTGACGCCATTATATTTCACTAATTCATAGTTCTATTCCAATAGCACTACATGAGGTCAGGACACGCGATCAACCTCGGATTTCCACACAATTTCTCTAAAACA
The DNA here is from genome assembly GCF_046630445.1 of Rutidosis leptorrhynchoides. NCBI lineage: Eukaryota > Viridiplantae > Streptophyta > Magnoliopsida > Asterales > Asteraceae > Rutidosis > Rutidosis leptorrhynchoides. The sequence continues at coordinate 204,884,818 of NC_092336.1, read as the reverse complement.
ATTTCTTAAACAATGTGCTAAGGATATCACAAGAGACAAAAACATCATAAGTAACGAATAGGAGTAACGATGACATAAAAATGTCTTCGAAGTACCAAGAATATCTAAAAGTCAAGAATGACGCTCTCCGGTTCAAAAACCAAAGCACCAGTGCACAAAGGCACAAAGGTACGTAATATAACAATAATATTATATACCTAAACATAATAGCTGACATTGAAATGCCGAGCATTTAGATGTCAAGAATGACATCTCGTGTAATATAACTCAAACGTTATATACATAACCATAATAGATGACATAGAATGTCGAGAATTTCAGAAGTCAAGAATGACATCCCTCGGTTTCACTACCTGAGGTGTTCTTATAAGGATAAGAATGACATCCCTCGGTTTCAGAACATAATAGAGATGTATGTATGATAACAATATACATACCAACATGATACAAATAATCACATATAATAATATAATATATGGCCGGGCTGTAGACTAGACTCACTAATGCACCCTATTGACTCGGGTAACGACATCAATGCAGCCTAATTCCCTACAACCAACGCTCTGATACCAAATGAAACGACCCGTCAAAGTACACTTGACGACCATCGTTATCTTGGTCCCACAGCTTGATCATAACTCTATATGAATTTGATAAATAACCTTGCATTCTTTATTTAAAAATGATTTCCTATAAAGAAAACCTACCAAAATATGTAAGTTTAGAAAAACCATACATTATGACTTAACCAAAAGTTGACTAAAACAAGTCAACAACATCCACTATTAAATGTATCAAAATAGAATGCAAGTTAATGTTTAACAAAAGCTGCCATCATAAATATGCAGACTCTCTAAGCACAGCGGAAGCAATTAATCATGAACCTGAGAATAAAACATGCGAGTAACTGTCAACAAAAATGTTGAGTGAATTATAGGTTTAATATTGCAAACAATATTTAATGTAAACCATAAAAATTTATGTTTGAAAACATAAAAACTCCTTTTTGGACCACAAAATTATATGCTAGAAAACATATAAAAACATTATTCCATTTTCCGTGAGCCACCTGGTAACCACTTAACCATTTATTTACCTTTGCCAAACACAATAAATAATATACACCGAACAAGTGTATCTTCAACTAAATACGAACTACTAAACATTCCGATTATAAATTGCTAGCGCGACTAGCTCGAAATGAGGTTGTCAAACCAGATAGATCTATCCATAGGATTCGCGTTCACCAGTAGAAACCAGTGATTACAATTACCAAATGAAAGGACCCGTTCATATACATTATAAACGATTCTCAATAGTTGATTACATCGCGAGGTATTTGACCTCTATATGATACTTTTTTAGACATTGTATTCGTTTTTAAAAGAAAAACTTTCTTTACATCGAAAATTGACAGGCATGCATACCATTTCATAATATCCAACTATAAATGACCTAATCTGTCATTTACTTAATAATAATCTCTATTCAACTCAACGACTTGAATGCAACGTCTTTTGAAATATGTCATGAATGACTCCAAGTAATATCTTTAAAATGAGCAAATGCATAGCGGAAGATTTTTTTAACACCTGAGAATAAACATGCTTTAAAGTGTCAATCAAAAGGTTGGTGAGTTCATTAGTTTATCATAATCATTCATTTTCATCATTTTAATAGACCACAAGAATTTCATTTCCAGTTCTCATAAATATACGTCCCATGCATAGAGACAAAAATCATTCATATGGATTGAACACCTGGTAACCGACAATAACAAGATGCATATAAGAATATCCCCTATCATTTCGGGAAATCCTTCGGACATGATATAAAACAACATCGAAGTACTAAAGCATCCGGTACTTTGGATGGGGTTCGTCGGGCCCATAGATCTAACTTTAGGATTCGCGTCAATTAGGCGTGCACTAATTCTCAAAATTAGTGATGTTCCCTAATTCTTAGGCTACCAAGCTAAAAGGGGCATATTCGGCTTCGATCATTCAACCATATAATGTAGTTTCGATTACTTGTGTCTATTTCGTAAAATATTTATAAAAATTGCGCATGTACTCTCAGCCCAAAAATATAAAAGGGTAAAAAGGCAAATGAAACTCACCATACTGTATTTCGTAGTAAAAATACATATAACTTCATTGAACATCTGAACAATGAAGGGTTGGCCTCGGATTCACGAACCTAAATTAATTATGTATATTTATATGTTGGTTAATATTCGTCTAACAATTTAGGTTAAGTCATAGTGTACCACATTCCTAATGCTCGAGACTAATATGCAAAGTCAACAAAAGTCAATTTGACTCAAAATGATTTCTAAAATCTACACATGATTAATATATAGTTTAAATATCGTTGTTTTATATTTTTTAAATATCTTTAAAAGATTTATTAGAGTAAATATTATAATTCATTTATTAATAAATAAGACTTTATATAAAAAAAATACTTTTATATATTTTAAGTAATAAAATTTATAATGTTCATTTAATATCATAAAGATAATATGATAGGTATTATTAAAAAAAATTTATTACACGTAGTAAAAATATGTTTGTATCTCATATGTATTTGATAAAATAATATCTATAATAATAGTAAGTAAAAGTTGCATTATTTTGTAATAATAATTATTTTTATTCTATTAATTAAAATATCAATATTTATAATTACTAAAATAAAATGATAATTCTAATTATGATAACATTAATATTTATGATACTTTTTAATATTATCTTTTAAAATAATAATTCTATTTAAAATGATAATAATAATGATATTTTATAGTAACAATGACATTTCTATTAAAATGGTAATTTTTGTTAAAATGATAGTTTTAATATAACGATACTTTTAATAATAATAGTAATGATAAAAAATAAAAAGAACGATAATTTTATCTAAATCATTATCTTAAAATATTTAAATTTCATCATGATACTCATACTCATTATTTCTTAATTGATTCATTTAATAGCTTTTAATCGTCTTTTAAATCGTTTTCATGTTAATGATAATATTAGTAATCATAATATTTAAGTGTTACTAATATAAGTTTTAATCATAAAAATACTAATGATAATAAATATTATGAATATATTAATGATAATACTAATTATAACTTTAACGATAATAACGATAGTAATAATAATAAAAATAACAATTTTTAATGATAATACTTTTTATAGATAATGATAATAATAATAATAATAATAATAATAATAATAATAATAATAATAATAATAATAATAATAATAATAATAATTAAATAAAAATTAGGACGACGATAGTAACGACGATAATAATAATCATTTTTAATAATAATACAAAAAATTCAATTGATTATAACTTCTAATCCGTTCATCGAAACCATTCGATATCTAAATGAAAAGTTCTTAATTTTTCGCTAGCTTTCCAAAGACATGCATATCTTATACCTTATCTTACCCGCATATGTAACTAATTCAGGATTCAACATAAGCTATCTAATGGCAATATCAAAAAAACAAGCATGCATAATCCTATATACTCGAGCACTAGTCAGGGATACACTATTAATATATAAACGTTAATTTATGAGTACTCACGTATCAATATTGAGATTCAATATTGCAGGAAAGGTACGTAGACGCAACGGAGATGATAAACACTAAATTGACCTCGCGAGCATACCCATGAACCATACCCATCACTTCTATAGCTATAACCCATAATTTCCTTAGCCCTATCCTACTCATAAAACCCATGTGGTAATAGCTCGCGCGTACCCCTTATCGTAATATTTTATGTATAATACATAATAATAATAACACTTAATACTACTAATATTAATATCATAATAATCTTTTAATAATAAAATTAATAAATAAATAAAATAAATAAGTAAATATTACGGAGTAATATAGAGAGAAAGAGAGTTTTGAGAATGAGAGTAAAAGAACCAGATCATCGAGCTTTATGTATGTGCCCTCACCAAAACCCCCATGCGATTGCATGGGGGTTGAGTGTTTATTTTATGCGACCGCATGGTCAATTTTTACAGCTCATATCCCACTCATTTGAGCTGCCGACACTCTGTTTTACATCATCACTGGTAAACATACGTAATACTTAACTTTATATATATTATTTAATATATAATATATTTAATCTTTAGAATTAATTAAATATTCTATTATATTTACGCTCATGGTAAAAATATAATTTTTACAAAAATGACACGAACGTGGTCTCACGACTCATGTACCACTTTCGGTTTTTCAAGCGCACTTTTGTACGTTTAGAAAACTAGCCTTTTACGTTACGCGACGTGTACCTTTAGTAATAGTTTGATTTATCCATAAAAAAATTACTTTGTAAAAATGTATCTTATAAAATTTGAGCGTCGTGGTCATTTGCTTCTATAAATCAGTGACTCGTTATTTACCAAAATATTTTATTTTAAATTAAGACATATTATGACGAGATTAAAATATATAGATATATATATATATATATATATATATACCTTTTTAGAAATATAAATTTTGTATCCAAAATCTTTCATCTAACAATATAACATTTAGTTTTTCAAAACTATTTATTTTTCAAAGTTTATTTTCATTTCATTTAGGAAAATAGTTTAGCGCGTAACGTTTTTCTTTTTAAGAATTTAAATGGATACAAGTACTAATCGTTCTTAAATATCAAATGCATCACTAGGCGGGTGTTACTACCGTATACTTAATTTGAAAACATATATTTTAATGAGCATGTTTTAAATACACGTTACAACCAATATTCCAACTTACGTTTATTTAATCAACCGCAGTTTAGATAGACAAGTCCTGTTATATGAAAAAGTGTTTTCATACAGTTGAAAGCTACATCAATTGATTACTATGGAATTCCATCGACAAACATATGGAACCAAATACTATACTGTAAAGTATTTATACTTAATATTTCGTTAACGATATCAAGTTATAATATATACGCGTATTCATATATAATCTTTTACATTCGTTTAATGGTTCGTGAATCATTGGAATTTGGTCGAGGTTAAATGAATGTATGAACACAGTTTAAAATCCTTGAGATTTAACTTAACAACTTTGCTTATCGTGTCAGAGTAATATAAAGATTAAAGTTTAATTTTTGTCGGAAAATTCCGGGTCGTCACAGTACCTACCCGTTAAAGAAATTTCGTCCCGATATTTGAGTGTGGTGGTTATGGCTAATCATAAAAATGTTTTTATGACGAATATGAGTTGATATATAGAGTTTTATTATTATTGAGTAATATAGATAAAACGATTCGATTACCTGAAGCGTACGAGTGAAGTTTTCACAAAAAGACTGGAATGAGAAATACAGTTTCGTCTTAACTTTCGACGTGGTATTGGTTGAATTCCGGAATTCGGGGGATTTGAAGAAAATCTTAAAAATCTAAAAGATTTGATTCTTCGGCGAATAAGAAAATTATGATTCTCTAATTAAATGCGGAGATCTGCCTTAATTTCTCTATCAAATATTTCACTATAAATTAACTTCTTCCGTTCCATTATTTTATCATTCCTATACTCAATTCCTAAATTCAAAAGATTATGAAAATGCTTAATCCAGTTCTAATCCTTGTCCTTATCCTTACTATTGCAACAATTATTCTCCTTTTCCAACTTCCACCAGAGGAATTTGTTTATTTCTACTTTGCCCTTGGGGTTATAGTACTTATAATTCTCCCGTGTCTTTATGTTGTAATAAACATTGATATACACGGTTTGTAATTTATGTGTTGTTATCGGACTTTATATCTCCCTTATTTTTCACTGTCCCTATTTCTGTTTCCTATAACTATTGTCATCCACAGTTAATACTCCCTTCTATTTGCTGCGATTTATACTTTAATTTCTATTTCGGAGTTTTGTCCCTCCGTTTCTTCTTCTTGCGATTAGGTATCTCTTGTAATGGTTCAGAATTCGCAGATATAAGTTTTAGAATGAACATTGTTAATGTTCTAAGAAGGGAATGGTAATGGCACAATTTTGATTTGTTAAATTACTAGAATACCCTGGAAAAGACCAAATCATCAAGAAATATTTTCTTGATATTTTAGAGGTTAAAATAGAATACAAGAGTCGTGTAACATAGCACATGATGATGTTAGAGTCTGTGAATCATCATGTTTCATTAGAAACTCAGCATGAATTACTGTAATATAATCACATTGATCAAGTGTCATTATATTATACTAACTCATGTTTCAGTTCCCAACACTACTTCAAAAACATTCATATTTTAAATTCGAAGGTTCGTAGAATATAGAAACTAATAGTTTCTTATATGATGTAACACTGATAGCGCGAAGAGATAAATGATTTCAGATAGGAATATCTTCAGATATATCGATGGTATTCATTCATAATTCAAACTCGAATTTTAAAGAAATTTAGAAACTAAAGTAGTTTCCTTTATGATGTAACATAGATAGCAGGAAGAGATGAATAATTTTGGACAAGAATATTTATGAAAATATCCTCAGAAATATTGAAGATATTTATGATGATATTTTGGAATATCTAAGTTCGAAGGTTGATGAAGAAAATTTGTCCGCAAGAATTTAGAGTCAGGAGTAAGGTATTCGTTAATGACTTCAGTAAATACTGAATCATTTGGATTCTTTGAAGGCAGATTAATCTTTGTGATTTGTCTACAATCTCCTTCTTGGTTTGCTCAATCTGTTTTCTAGTTTCAACTTTTCTGAGCTTTGCCAACCTACTATTCTTTATTATCAAACTTCCGACTATTAAAGTTGTGTACAGTTTTTTTTTTTTTTTTGTGCTGCTATTTTCAGCTTCTTCAGAATTTGAAGTATTGATTTGTAGTCTGGGTGCTTTTCAGAATTTCAGAATGAATGTGACGACCCGGAAATTTTTGACCAAATTTAAACTTAATCTTTATATAATTCCGACTTGATAAGCAATGAATTTTAATAAATCTTGAACCTCCGAAAAGAGTTTTACACAAGCTTTTGGTCACCCTTTTATTCCGACGATTCACGAACGTCATAACTTGATTTAATTGTTTAATTGTTGTGTATATATATGGATTTAAATATATTTAACTTGAAAATATGATAATTAAATATCTCATTAAGTATATTAATAAAGTATTATATATATATATATATATATATATATATATATATATATATATATATATATATATATATATATATATATATATATATATATATATATTCATACTACTAATTTAAAGAGTTTTCAAACAATATATATATTACTATTTAAATGACGTAATTAACTTATGTTAAAATGTATTTACATATAATGTATTACGAGTGTAAACACATCCTTACAAGTATTGAATACACTTTATAATATACCAACACATATAAAGGATAGCTATACTCGTATTTCCATTCAATTTCCTCAAAGAATTGTACTCGCATTCATAAAGTATTTTTACCCGTATTATACACAGCTTCTAGAAGTATTTACTATTGGTATATGCCAATAGAAATCTGAAATTATTTGTGTAATATGTCATCCATGACCTAATCAATTTAATATGTCATGCATGACTTAATACAATTTAACTTATCTTAGATATTTTCACTAAAAGCCAAAATTATAAGCTTATAAATAAGGACCATTTTAACTCATTTTTACTCCACATTTTCTTAAACTAAAAACACACACTTGAATGCTCTCATATCATACTTTAATCATAGCAACTTTCATATTCATAATTAAGGTAAAATACTTCTCAAAATCCTTGTTCAATTCTTTGTATAGTTGCTATCTTATTATACTTATAAAACTTGTAAAAACTAGAACTTGTTTTGGTGAACACCAAGCTTGTTTGAAAAAATAATCTAATCTTTCTAACTTAACTCTAATAACACTTATTTATATGTATTATGATATTATATTAAGTTAATATAAGAACTTATAACTTGTACATATGAAGAACACCTTGAAACTTAACATATATCCTTTAATCTCCATTCGGTAAAAAGCGGGCTGTTTTGGGTTGGGAATTAAAAACCTATCTTAGACTTTGATTTCGAGGCTAAGACTTTGGAAATATGTTAATATATTTAAATAAGACTTCCAGTATTTTTTTCATGATTTTAGACAAAGTGAAAGTATTTTATCAAAAATCATATATTGGGTGGATGCCGGAAATTTTCAAAATCTGTCCACCGACACAAAAAGAGGGTAAAGCTCTAAAAATTACGACTTAGGATCAACTTTTCGAATTGGTTTTGTAAAATTTACTTCTTAAGGAATCCATAGCAATTTGATTCACTTTAAACGGAGTTGTAATGAATATTTGGCGAGCAAAATAAAATCTGCTAAAATTAACGTTGTATGGACGAAATTTATATTATAAAAACTATATTAACCATATCCTTGTTAACTTTTCCTATATCCTATATATATTTGGACATGTTATCAGTAGTATAACAAAATATTATAATCTTGGTTAATTCTGTGATTGTATATATATATAATAATATTCTTGGTACGTCCTAACACAATAAGTATACAATACGTTTTAATAAATCCTAAGACAATACATACACAATACGTCTTAGTTAATTCTAAGACAATATGTATATAATACATCTCTGGGTTGATGCAAAGACAATACGTATACAATATGTCGTGGGATAGTTCTAAGATTATATATATATATATATATATATATATATATATATATATATATATATATATATATATATATATATATATATATATATATATATATATATATATATATATATATATACCGGTTATTGGACTGTTGGACTATTTTGGACTACTAACAATGGACTACTAATATAAAATGTTAAAAATTATTATATAAGTATTCTATGAACTTGCTTTATTTTATTCATATGTCATATTATTATCTGAATCGTTATTATTGTTATAGGTTCGCGAATCCAAGGACGACGGTTATATTTTTAATAAGTTGAAAACTTATTATTAATATACTTTTACTACTGTGAGTATATAGTCCCATTTTTAAACTCTAAAATATTTTGGGATGAGAATACATGCATTTTATATTTTACGCTATGGACACAAGTACTTAAAATATATTCTACGTTGAGTTGTACTACCTTGCATATCTTCCCTAATAGCTTGGTAACTAATATTTACATGTTGTAAGAATATGTAAGCGCGATTCCTATTGATATATCTATCGAGTTTGACAACCCCAACCGGGCTAGTCGCTCTAGTATCGTAAACGGTTGCATAGTACTTCATTTTTACTACACTTGGTACAGTGTAGGGATATTTCATAATAAAGGGAATATGCCACATTAATGGTTAAGTATGGTTACCGAAGCGCTCAACAACTTATAGAATACTTTTATACACTTGCGAGTGTACATATAATTATAACTATGAAATCTTGTGGTCTATATTTATATCGATGCTAAACCTATATATCTCACCAACCTTTGTGTTGACTGTTTAAGTATGTTTATTCTCAGGTCCTTAAGAAAGTCTTCCGTTGTTGCATTATCTGAGCAAGCTGTGCATGGAGTCTCATACTTTTATTTAAATAAAGTGTTGCATTCAATAAAACCTTTGTCATGTATTATAAAAACCATTATGTCACGTGTGTAGTATTTAGAAACCGATGTATTTTGGGAATTATTTCTTAAATAATCGTCCACTTGTTTAAAACATGCATTATGTATAATAATGATGTGCTTTTTATGAAACGAATGCAATATTTTCTAAAACATATCATATAGAGGTCAAATACCTCGCTATGGGACCAATGAGAACGTACTGCGTTTATAGTAATATGGACTGGTTGTTTCAATGAAAGATCATAATTCTAAGAGATAAATGTTATATGTATACATATAACTGTTGATGTAGACATGCTGCGAGATTTCAAGATACTGATTGCTAAATTCTGATGATTCATTTGATAATTCTCGTTACAAGATGTGAATGAGTGAATGATGGGATTTCGATAAATATAATGATTTTTTTTCGGAAATTCAAGGATAATTGAAATTGTTGGTAAGTTTATTGCTAATGTGGTGGAACATGAAAGGTTCCCCAGTAACGATGATGAAAGAGCAACGTATATATCAAGGTTATAATAAGGCTGTTTCGACTGAAGAATCGAAGTTGACTTGCTGGAGCTGTGACAAAACTACTTTGGAAAAGAACTGCAAAGTTATTTTGGGTAATAATAACGCTAAAGAAAATTGCACAGCTACGTGTTAAACGTTTACTTAGTTTCCGAGAGTTTTTCGAGTGCATAACTATATGTATCAATCTTTTCTTCCGTAGATGAAGTACGGTTGGTTCCTCCTCTCGATTGAGGTGTTTTCAAGGATCATGAAAGGTTTGAACGCAGAATGTAATCGTGAAGATACAAATGAGGTTTAAGATGAAATCAAGTGGCAAACTTGAAGAATTTTTTAGTTTCATATGTTATAATCAATATTTTAATTCATTTTAATTGTCCAATGTTGGTCCTCAGTTGATAGTCCACAGTTAGTAATTCAATAATTCATATATAGTTTAATATATAATATTCGAATTAAATAATACGTATCGTGACCCGTGTACATATCTCAGACTCGATCACAACTCAAAGTATATATATTATTGTAGAATCAACCTCAACCCTGTATAGCAAACTCAAGCATTACAGCATATAGAGTGTCTATGGTTATTTCAAATAATATATATACATGCGTCGATATGATATGTCAAAACTTTGTATACGTGTCCCGATATTTAAAGTGCGTAAAATAAATAACAGAAATTAAATGACGATAAATAAAATTGCGAGAATGTAAATTGCGATAATTAAATTGCGATAAATAAAAATGTAACCAGTTAGATAGGAACAGTTAGCTAGGAACAGTTAGCGTGGATTCTTAACAAAATTCTTCTCATAGTTAAATTGTTTGTTTCTAACAAATTTTATTTTTCCAATGTTTTCTTCATTATGCCACTTGTTTGATTCTGATAAGTTAAAATCCAATTATGAAATTGAATGAAAATGGTTATTTTGTGGTGAACAGATTCGTATATCGGTGAATATAAATAGGATAGTAAATGACTGTTGAATCAAATTCGAAGAATGTACAATGTAACTTATTAATGTGAAATCTAAATATTCCTCGGGTATTACCTACCCGTTAAAATATTTTCACCATTAACAGTTTGTACGAAAGAATTTTTTTATTTATTTATTTATTTACAATCTTTATGAAAACATATATACATGTATATTTTCTTCACATGTAATCATAGATTTAATGAGTTAATATGATATTAAATTCATATGATTTTCGGTTTGAGCTAGAATAAGTAATCTCTAAGACTATTAGGAACTACATATTCTTCGCAGAATATTAATGAAGTTATGGGTCAATACTTCATTGTTAACTATTAGGAATTACATATGCTTCACAGAATATTAATGAAGTTATGGATCAATACTTCATCGGTTATTGTTGTTGGTACTCCTTGGTATCTATGGTGCGTATGATGTTGATGTTCGAGATAAAGATTGTAATGTTGAGGTGTGAGATGCGAGTGTTGCTGTTGATGATGGTGATGGTACTGTTGATGTTGTTGATGGTGGTACTGTTTATGCTGCTGATGCTGCTGCTGGTGTTTGTATCCTTTGCACCATATTCTCCAAAGCTGTAAAGACCCGTCCTAATCCATCCGGACGAAGTCCGTATCGATTATAAACAATTCACAATAGTTGATTACATCGCGAGGTACTTGACCTCTATATAATACATTTTACAAACATTGCATTCGTTTTTGAAAAGACAATATTTCATTACATCGAAAGTTGACGGCATGCATACCATTTCATAATATATCTAACTATAATTGACTTAATATAAATCTTGATGAACTCAACGACTCGAATGCAACGTCTTTTGAAATATGTCATGAATGACTCCAAATAATATCCCTAAAATGAGAAAATGCACAGCGGAAGATTTCTTTCGTACCTGAGAATAAACATGCTTACAAGTGTCAACCAAAAGGTTGGTGAGTTCATTAGTTTAACATAAATAATCATTTCCATCATTTTAATAGACCACAAGATTTCATATTTCAATACACATCCCATACATAGAGATAAAAATCATTCATATGGATTGAACACCTGGTAACCGACGTTAACTTAATGCATATAAGAATATCCCCATCATTCTGGGATTCTCCTTCGGACATGATATAAATTTCAAAGTACTAAAGCATCCGGTACTTTGGATGGGGCTTGTTGGGCCCGATAGATCTATCTTTAGGATTCGCGTCAATTAGGGTGTCTGTTCCCTAATTCTTAGATTACCAGACTTAATAAAAAGGGGCATATTCGATTTCGATAAATTCAACCATAGAATGTAGTTTCACGAACTTGTGTCTATTTTGTAAATCATTTATAAAAATTGCGCATGTATTCTCAGCCCAAAAATATAAAGGGTAAAAAGGAAAATGAAACTCACCTAATGTATTTTGTAGTAAAAATACATATGACTATATTGAACAATGCAGGGTTGGCCTCGGATACACGAACCTATATCATTTGTATATATATTAATACATATACAGGAAATCACATAATTTTCATTATTAATTATATATTTTGTATGTGCCTGTAGTTTATATAATTTATATTAAATTCCATTTGAAATATATACATATATTATATCTTAAAGTATATATTATATTTACTTATTTTAAATATTTTTAAAATGGTTGAAATCTATACACTTAGTTATATTAACATATCCATATATATACATAATTGTTTAGTGTCATATTTATAAATTAATAATTTGTTATATGTAAGTTTATATATATATATAAAATATTAATAGGTTTGTTATATATTGTTATGTGAAATACTAATATAAGTATATGAAATAAGTATATTTTATAAAAAAATAATGATAGTTTTGATATTATTTGGTTACTAATACACATAATAATAACTTTATTAATAATGGTAATAATAATCATAATAAATATTATTTTTAATGATGCTTATGTTAATAATAATAATAATAATAATAATACTAATAACTATAAAAATGATACTAATACTAATATTTAAGGAAAATAATAATAAATTTTATTATTTTCAAACTACTGATAATAATAACAATAACGTTCATAATTATGTTAATAATAATAATAGTTATATTTAGTAACAACCATAATAATATTACTTTTAATTATTTTAATAAACATATTACTAGTATTAATAATAATAACAACTAATAATAACAATAATTGATAATAATAATAATATTAATACAAATAATAATTATAGTAAATAAAAGGGTTACAACCTTTGATGAGAAGTCCAAAAAAAATGCTGCTGCCGGGACTCGAACCCAGGACCTCAAGTTAACACACGAGTAACCCCAACCATCGATCTAATTCTATTTTTTCCTGTTTTAATGTATATCAGATGTGTATATATACCCGTATTTCAGTCTTCCCCTTTCTTCCTCAATAAAACAACTGACCAGTTTCATTCCCAATCCAATCGACTCATTTTCAATTTGCTTCAAATCATTATATGACACAGAACGATTAAGGATTTAAAACATTAATTAAAACAATATGAAATTTGGAATAACCGCTATAACAGAAAAAAAAAACGTTTGAACTCCAACATCGAACTCGATCTTTAAAGGTATTTCAGGCCACGATTTCTGAATAAAAGAGGTTTTAAATCCCATTTAGAAACTATAGGAACCGTCAATTTAACTTAATTCAAAACAAAAACTACGAATTCGTTCAAAGAAAATTCGTTTGACTTTTTAGACCGAAACTTTGACTCATGAATTAACAATTGATAGGAGGAATGGAGGCTAGAAACTTTACAGAGAGTTGAAGTAGGATATGCTAAACAATCTTACATTTATATAATTTGATTTGATTTTGAAATTGAACAATTGTAAAAATGTGCCACGAACAGGGGTGTTTTTCTTCTGTGCGTTTTCTTTTTCTGGCTCTCCCACAATTTACAGCATATAATTTGTAGAGTGTAATTAGTAATTAAAGTTGAAACATGAATTGATTTTTCAACAACCCGTTTGATTTATGAGAAAATTGTGTCGACATCATAAACTCACCAAGGAGAAGAAAACAACAGAAATTATTTATAGTAGGTAAATATGGAAACTGATATCATACATTAGTCAGAGTTAGTAATCTATATAAACTTTTAATTTTAGATTAAAATTAGTAATTCATATTTATATTAATAATAACATTGTTGGTAATATTTTTAATAAAAACACTAATAATAAAAATACTGATATAATGTGACTGTATATTTGTACATCTCAGTACATATGTATAAATATATATTCTGTATATGTAATATGCATTTGTCTGTACATGTATCCTATATATCGAACTTGTATGTATATGTTTATTAATTTTAATAAGAACATAATATTAATAATTATATAAACATTAATATTTAATATTAATTTTATTAATAATAGATGTAACTAATAATAATAATAATAGAATTAATAATATCAATAATATTATTAGTAATACTTGTACATCTTAATTTTTATATATTTTTATATAATTATTAAATTATCATTTATATTGAAAGTAAGGTTAATAATATAACTTTTATACTTTAACTTATAATTAAATTTAATTACTAATATTAACATATACTAAATATTTAATATTTTTATAGATGTTATTTATAATATTACTTATGTATATATATTCTAATATTATTCTAACATTATCTTTTATTTAAAAGTGCACATTATTAATTCAAAGTTATATATGTATACACTTATACTTATTTATTTATTTATATATATGTATATATATATATATATATATATATATTTATATCTACAGATTTATTTACAAACAGTTGTTCGTGAATCGTCGGGAATAGTCAAAGGGTAATTGGATGTATGACAATGGTTCAAATGATTACATGAATAAAATTCAAGGTTTTTGAGACTTCAACATTACAGACTTTGCTCATCGTGTCAAAATCATATCAGATTAAGTTTAAATTTGGTCGAAAATTTCCGGGTCGTCACAGTACCTACCCGTTAAAGAAATTTCGTCCCAAAATTTGAGTGAGGTGGTCATGGTTAACAATAAAAATGTTTTCATGACGAATATGAGTTGATAAAAAGAGTTTTATTATCATTGAGTAATGTAGATAAAATAATTCGGTTATTCGAAGAGTACGAATGAAGCTGTCACAAAAGATAGAGATTTAACTTTTGATGTAGTCATGTTTGAACTTAGAAAATAAGGTGCGTCTTAACTTTTGACGTGGAGGGTTGAATTTCGGAATTCAAGGGATTTAAAGAAAATCTTCGAAATCTAAAAGATTTGATTCTTCGGTGAGTAAGGAAATTAAGATCTCTATAATTAAATACGGTGATCTGCCTCGATTGCTCTGTCTGATATTTCCATTATAAGATAAGCTCTTCCGTTCCATTATCCTCACCATTCCTATACTTTCTTTCTTAGTTCCTACATCCAAAAGATTGTAAAAATGCTTAATCCAGTTCCAATCCTTGATATTTTCTAATTATCACTTCTGTCATCCTTCTTTTCAATCTGTCACCAGAAGAATTTGTTTACTCCTACTATTACCTTGGGGTGATACTATTCTTAATCATACCGTGTCTTTATATTGCTATTCGTATTAATATCCACGGTTTGTAATTTCGGTGTTGTTATTGGGTTTTATATTCTCCCTTATATTTTGGAGCCCTATGCTTTTGTTTCCTCTTCCCGACCTTAAGTCAAGCGAATAATAGTCCAGAATTTGTAGATATAAAATTTTGAATGAACATGACTAATGTTCTAAGAGAGAAATTGTAATAGCACTATCTTGATTTGTCAAATTACCTGAATCACTGAAAATAGAACTATCACGAATATACTTTCTTGATATATTCAGAAGTTAAGCAGAATGAAAGAGTTATGTAACATGGCACATGATGACGTTATAGTCTGTGAGTCATCATGTTCCATTAGAAACTCAGCATGACTTACTGTAATATAATCACGTTGATCAAGTGTCATTATATTATACTAACTCATGCATCAGTTCTCAACATTACTTCAATAACATTCATATTTTAAGCTGGAAAGTTTACAGAATATAGAAACTAACAGTTTCTATATGATGTAATACTGATAGCACGAAGAGATTAATGATTTCAGATAAGAATAGTTATAAAAATATCTTCAGAAATATGGAGGATATTTATAATGAAAGATATGATAATATCTCGGAATATCTAAGATCAGGGGATGATAGAAACTATTGTCTACAAGGGTTTAGAGTAAGGAGCAAGATATTCACTAAAGATTTCAATGGATCCAGAGTTACCTGGATTCTTTGAATATAGGGTATGGTTCTTGTATTTGTCCTGGGTCTCCTTCGTGGTTAGCTCAATTCGTTTTCCAGTTCCAACTTTTATGAGCTTTTCCAACATACTATTCTTTATCATCAAACTTCCGATGATTAAGGTCGTTTACATTTGTCTACGGTTTCTGCTGCTGCATTCAGCTTTTTCAACATTCAGAGTATTGATTTGTAGATTGAGTGCTTTTCATAAATTCAGAATTGAAGTTTGTAAATCCAAGAGGTAGAAGTTATATATATATATATATATATATATATATATATATATATATATATATATATATATATATATATATATATATATATATATATATATATATATATATATATATATATATATATATATATATATATATATATATATATATATATATATATAATTGTTGTTGTAGAATCACTGAGAAATTCGAGATCATCGATTGATGCCTCCCGGTATTTGATAGGGCAATCACCGTCACAAATACTGATGAGTACATGATAGGGTTTTAATGAACAGATATAATGGTTCTTCGGAGAGACTTAAGCTAATGAGTAATGAAGTTGCTGGAAAGTTTACTGCTAATGTGGTGGGATATAAAGGGTTCCCCGGTAACGACAACGAAAGGCGAACTTATATAACAAGGTTATAATAGAGTTTATTGGAATGAAAAGTTGAATTTGATTTGCTGAAGCTGTGACAAAATTGACTACATTGGAAAGGTATTGTAAAGTGATTTTCGGAAATAATAACGCCAAAGGAGCTAGCACAAATACGTTTTAAATGCTCACTCAGGTTCTGAGTGTTTTCATGTGCACAAGTATATGCATCAATCTTTCCTTCTGTAGAGGGAGTGCGGTTGGTTCGTCCTCTTGACTGAAGTGTTTTCAAGAATCATGAAAGGTTTGAACGTAGTTTGTAATCGTCAGGATACAAATGAGGTTTGAGATGAAATCAAGTGGCAAACTTGAAGAATTATTTAGTTTCACATGTTATAGTCAATATTTTAATTCATTTTAATTGTCCAATGTCATTAGTCCACAGTCGGTAGTCCATAGTTAGCAATTCAATAATTCATATATAGTTTAATATATAATATTCGAATTAATTAATACGTATCGTGACCCGTATTCGTCTCAGACTCGATCACAACTCAAAGTATATATATTATTATAGAATCAACCTCATCCCTGTATAGAGAACTCGATCATTACTGCGTCGATATGATATGTCAAAACCTTGTATACGTGTCCCGATATTTAAAGTGCGAAAAATAAATACAGAAATTAAATGACAATCAATAAAATAGCGAGAATGTAAATTGCGAGAATGTAAATTGCGATAATTAAATTGCGATAAATAAACTGTAATCAGTTAGCTAGGAACAATTAGCTAGGAACAGTTAGCGTGGATTCTTAACACAATTTCTCATAGTTAATTAGTCTGTTTCTAACAAACTTTATTTTGTCATATGTTTTCTTCATTATGCCACTTGTTGAATTCTGATAGGTCAAAATTCGAATATGAAATTGAATAAAAATGGTTATTCTGCGGTGAACGGATACGTATATCGGTGGTTGTAAGTAAGATAGTAAATGACTGTTAAATCAGATTCGAAGAATGTACAGTATAACTTATTAATGTGAAATCTAAATATTCCTCGGGTATTACCTACCCGTTAAAATATTTTCACCATTAACAGTTTGTACGAAAGAAATTTTAATTACAATCTTTATGAAAATATATATATATACATATATATTTTCTTCAGATGTAATTATGGATTTAATGAGTCAATATAATATTAAACTTATTTAATTTTCGGTTTGAGCTAAGATAACTAATCTCTAAAACTTTTAGAAACCACATATTCTTCGCAGAATATTTCTTCAATGAAGTTATGAATTAATACTTCATCGTTCATTGTTGTTGGTACTCCTTGGTATCCATGGTGCGTATGACGTTGATGTTCGCGTGACAGATTGTGAAGTTGAGGTTTGCGATGTGATTGTTTTTGGTGGTGGTAATGGTACTATTGGCATTGGTGGTGGTACTGGTTATGCTGCTGGTGCTGCTGCTGGTGTTTGTAACCTTCGCACCATATTCTCTAAAGCCACTTCCCCAGCGCGAAGCTCGTTGACTTCTTCTGTTACACCGGGGTGATTTTCGGTTCGGACTAGTGGATAAATATAATCTAGAATTTGGTATAGTATATAATCGTGGCGAGATACTCTGGAAATGAGAGAAAAGATGGTGTTTCGAACAGGTTCACCGGTAAGTGCTTCAGGTTCTTCGCCAATAGGGAAATGTGGCGGATGGAAAAGATCACCTTCTTCTTGTCTCCAATGATTGAGGAGGCAACGAACCCATCCCCAATTCATCCAAAATAGATGATGACTGGTTGGTTGATCCATTCCGGTCACACTTCTTGCGAAGCTTGAGTGGGATTCCATTTCGGAATCCGAGTGACTTGAACTAATGACGAATTCCATTTCATACGATTGAATAAAGAATTTTTAGATATGAAATGATTTTCTGGCTAACGGATGGTATTCTAATTACATAGAATATCCATATATATAGAACAAAAGGTTTCGTAGATTACGGAGGAATTTACGGGATACGCCATGTAAGGTTTACAGTAACAGATACGCTAAGATATGAATCTTGTCTATACACTATTCATGCAATCAATGCAGCAAGATGTGTCTAGACTAAGAATGATAAGCAGATAATTTTTGACACAAAATGATAAGCAAAATTTTTTTTTTTGACATGCAGACCAGGTCGAAGTCCAGACTCACTAATGCATCCTAACGACTACTAGTTAGACACACTAATGCAAGACCTGGTTCGCTACGACCACCGCTCTGATACCAACTGTAAAGACCCGTCCTAATCCATCCGGACAAAGTCCGTATCGATTATAAACGATTCACAATAGTTGATTACATCGCGAGGTACTTGACCTCTATATGATACATTTTACAAACATTGCATTCGTTTTTGAAAAGACAATATTTCATTACATCGAAAGTTGACGGCATGCATACCATTTCATAATATATCTAACTATAATTGACTTATTATTAATCTTGATGAACTCAACGACTCGAATGTAACGTCTTTTGAAATATGTCATGAATGACTCCAAATAATATCCCTAAAATGAGCAAATGCACAGCGGAAGATTTCTTTCGTACCTGAGAATAAACATGCTTACAAATGTCAACCAAAAGGTTGGTGAGTTCATTAGTTTAACATAAATAATCATTTCCATCATTTTAATAGACCACAAGATTTCATATTTCAATACACATCCCATACATAGAGATAAAAATCATTCATATGGATTGAACACCTGGTAACCGACGTTAACTTAATGCATATAAGAATATCCCCATCATTCTGGGACTCTCCTTCGGACATGATATAAATTTCGAAGTACTAAAGCATCCGGTACTTTGGATGGGGCTTTTTGGGCCCGATAGATCTATCTTTAGGATTCGCGTTAATTAGGGTGTCTGTTCCCTAATTCTTAGATTACCAGACTTAATAAAAAGGGGCATATTCGATTTTGATAAATTCAACCATAGAATGTAGTTTCACGAACTTGTGTCTATTTTGTAAATCATTTATAAAAATTGCGCATGTATTCTCAACCCAAAAATATAAAGGGTAAAAAGGCAAATGAAACTCACCTAATGTATTTTGTAGTAAAAATACATATGACTATATTGAACAATGCAGGGTTTGCCTCGGATTCACGAACCTATATCATTTGTATATATATTAATACATATACAGGAAATCACATAATTTTCATTTATTAATTATATATTATGTATGTGTCTGTAGTTTATATAATTTATATTAAATTCCATTTGAAATATATACATATATTATATCTTAAAGTATATATTATATTTACTTATTTTATATATTTTTAAAATGGTTGAAATCTATACACTTAGTTATATTAATATATCCATATATATACATAATTTTTTAGTGTCATATTTATAAATTAATAGTTTGTTATATGTAAGTTTATATATATATATATATATATATATATATATATATATATATATATATATATATATATATATATATATATATATATATATATATATATATAATATAAATAGGTTTGTTATATATTATTATGTGAAATACTAATATAAGTATATGAAATAAGTATATTTTATAAAAAAAATAATGATAGTTTTGATATTATTTAGTTACTAATACACATAATAATAACTTTATTAATAATGGTAATAATAATAACAATAAATATTATTTTTAATGATGCTTATGTTAATAATAATAATAATAATACTAATAACTATAAAAATGATACTAATACTAATATTTAAGGAAAATAATAATAAATTTTATTATTTTCAAACTAGTGATTATAATAACAATAACGTTCATAATTATGTTAATATTAATAATAGTTATATTTAGTAACAACCATAATAATAATACTTTTAATTATTTTAATAAAAATATTACTAGTATTAATAATAATAACAACTAATAATAACAATAATTGATAATAATAATAATAATAATAATAATAATAATAATAATAATAATAATAATAATAATAATAATAATAATAATAATAATACAAATAATAATGATAGTAAATAAAAGGGTTACAACCTTTGATGAGAAGTCCAAAAAAAAATGATGCTGCCGGGACTCGAACCCAGGACCTCAAGTTAACACACGAGCAACCCCAACCATCGATCTAATTCTGTTTTTTTATGTTTTAATGTATATCAGATGTATATATATACCCGTATTTCTGTCTTCCCCTTTCCTCCTCAATAAAACAACTGACCAGTTTCATTCCCAATCCAATCAACTCATTTTCAATTTGCTTCAAATCATTATATGACACAGAACAATTAAGGATTTAAAACATTAATTAAAACAATATGAAATTTGGAATAACCTCTGTAACAGATAAATAAAAAAAATAAAAAAAACGTTTGAACTCCAACATCGAACTCGATCTTTAAAGGTATTTCAGGCCACGATTTCTGAATAAAAGAGGTTTTAAATCCCATTTAGAAACTATAGGAACCGTCAATTTAACTTAATTCAAAACATAAACTACGAATTCTTTCAAAGAAAATTCGTTTGACTTTTTAGACCGAAACTTTGACTCATGAATTAACAATTGATAGGAGGAATGGAGGCTTGAAACTTTATAGAGAGTTGAAGTAGGATATGCCAAACAATCTTACATTTATAAAATTTAGATTTGATTTTGAAATTGAACAATTGTAAAAATGTGCCACGAACAGGGGTGTTTTTCTTATGTGCATTTTCTTTTTCTGGCTCTCCTACAATTTACAGCATATAATTTGTAGAGTGTAATTAGTAATTAAAGTTGAAACATGAATTGATTTTTCAAAAACCCGTTTGATTTATGAGAAAATTGTGTCGACATCATAAACTCACCAAGGAGAAGAAAACAACAGAAATTATTTAGAGTAGGTAAAGATGGAAACTGATATCATACATTAGTCAGAGTTAGTAATCTATATTAACTTTTAATTTTAGATTAAAATTAGTAATTCATATATATATTAATAATAACATTGTTGGTAATATTTTTAATAAAAACACTAATAATAAAAATACTGATATAATGTGACTGTATATATGTACATCTCAGTACATATGTATAAATATATATTCTGTATATGTAATATGCATTTGTCTGTACATGTATCCTATATATCGAACTTGTATATATATGTGTATTAATTTTAATAAGAACATAATATTAATAATTATATAAACATTAATATTTAATATAAATTTTATTAATAATAGATGTAACTAATAATAATAATAATAGAATTATTAATATCAATAATATTATTAGTAATACTTGTACATCTCAATTTTTATATATTTTTATATAATTATTAAATTATCATTTATATTGAAAGTAAGGTTAATAATATAACTTTTATACTTTAACTTATAATTAAATTTAATTACTAATATTAACATATACTGAATATTTAATATTTTTATAGATGTTATTTATAATATTACTTATGTATATAAATTCTAATATTATTCTAACATTATCTTTTTTATATTGAAAGTAAGGTTAATAATATAACTTTTATACTTTAACTTATAATTAAATTTAATTACTAATATTAACATATACTGAATATTTAATATTTTTATAGATGTTATTTATAATATTACTTATGTATATATATTCTAATATTATTCTAACATTATCTTTTATTTAAAAGTGCACATTATTAATTCAAAGTTATATATGTATACACTTATACTTATTTATTTATTTATATATATGTATATATGTATATATATATATATATATATATATATATATATATATATATATATATATATATATATCCAGATTTATTTACAAACAGTTGTTCGTGAATCGTCGGGAATAGTCAAAGGGTAATTGGATGTATGACAATGGTTCAAATGATTACATGAATAAAATTCAAGGTTTTTGAGACTTCAACATTACAGACTTTGCTCATCGTGTCAAAATCATATCAGATTAAGTTTAAATTTGGTCGGAAATTTCCGGATCATCACAAAAGCCACTACCCGAGCGCGAAGCTCGTTGACTTCTTCTATTACACCGGGGTGATTGTCGGTTCGAACGAGTGGATAAATAAAATCTAGAATTTGATGTAGTATATAATCGTGACGAGATACTCTGGAAATGAGAGAGAAAATGGTATTTCGAACAGGTTCGCCGGTAAGTGCTTCAGGTTCTTCGCCTAGAGGGCAATGTGGTAGATGGAAAGGATCGCCTTCTTCTTGTTTCCAATGATTGAGGAGGCTACGAACCCATCCCCAATTCATCCCGAATAGGTGATGACTGATTGGTTGATCCATTCCGGTCACACTGCTTTTGGAGCTTGAGTGAGATTCCATTTCGGAATCCGAGTGACTTGAACTAACGACGAATTCCATTTCGTACGATTTGATAAAGGATTTTTCGATATAAAATGATTTTTCCGGCTATCGGGTGATATTCTATTTACATAGGATATCTATATATATAGATCAAAAGATTTTGTAGATTACAGAGGAATTTGCGGGATATGTCAGGCAAAGTTTAAAGTAATAGATACGATAAGATATGATTTAGCAGATACACTAAGATATGAATTTTGTCTATACACTACTCATGCAATTAATGTAGTAAGACGTGTCTAGACTAATAATGATAAGCAGATAATTTTCTAAGGATGATAAGCAGATAATTTTCGACTAGAAATGATAAGCAAAACTTTTGACATGCAGACACGGTCGAAGTCCAGACTCACTAATGCATCCTAATGACTTATCAGTTAGACACACTAATGCAGACCTGGTTCGCAAAGACCACCACTCTGATACCAACTGAAAGGACCCGTTCATATACATTATAAATGATTCTCAATAGTTGATTACATCGCGAGGTATTTGACCTCTATATGATATATTTTCCAGACATTGCATTCGTTTTTAAAAGAAAAACTTTCTTTACATCGAAAATTGACAGGCATGCATACCATTTCATAATATCCAACTATAAATGACCTAATCTGTCATTTACATAATAATAATCTCTATTGAACTCAATGACTTGAATGCAACATCTTTTGAAATATGCCATGAATGACTCCAAGTAATATCTTTAAAATGAGCAAATGCACAGCGGAAGATTTCTTTAACACCTGAGAATAAACATGTTTTAAAGTGTCAACCAAAAGGTTGGTCAGTTCATTACTTTATCATAATCATTCATTTTCATCATTTTAATAGACCACAAGAATTTCATTTCCAGTTCTCATAAATATACGTCCCATGCATAGAGACAAAAATCATTCATATGGATTGAACACCTGGTAACCGACATTAACAAGATACATATAAGAATATCCCCTATCATTCCGGGAAATCCTTCGGACATGATATAAAACAACATCGAAGTACTAAATCATCCGGTACTTTGGATGGGGTTCGTCGGGCCCATAGATCTATCTTTAGGATTCGCGTCAATTAGGTGTGCACTAATTCTCAAAATTAGTGATGTTCCCTAATTCTTAGGCTAGCAAGCTAAAAGGGGCATATTTGGCTTCGATCATTCAACCATATAATGTAGTTTCGATTACTTGTGTCTATTTCGTAAAATATTTATAAAAATTGCGCATGTATTCTCAGCTCAAAAATATAAAAGGGTAAAAAGGAAAATGAAACTCACCATACTGTATTTCGTAGTAAAAATACATATAACTTCATTGAACATCTGAACAATGCAGGATTGGCCTCGAATTCACGAACCTAAATTAATTATGTATATTTATATGTTGGTTAATATTCGTCTAACAATTTAGGTTAAGTCATAGTGTACCACATTCCTAATACTCAAGACTAATATGCAAAGTCAACAAAAGTCAATTTGACTCAAAATGATTTCTAAAATCTACACATGATTAATATATAGTTTAAATATCGTCATTTTTTATATTTTTTAAATATCTTTAAAAGATTTATTAGAGTAAATAATATAATTCATTTATTAACAAATAAGACTTTATATAAAAAAATACTTTTATATATTTTAAGTAATAAAATTTATAAAGTTCATTTAATATCATAAAGATAATATGATAGGTATTATTAAAGAAATATTATTACACGTAGTAAAAATATGTTTGTATCTCATATGTATTTGATAAAATAATATCTATAATAATAGTGAGTAAAAGTTGCATTATTTTGTAATAATAATTATTATTATTCTATTAATTAAAATATCAATATTTATAATTACTAAAATAAAATGATAATTCTAATTATGATAACATTAATATTTATGATACTTTTTAATATTATATTTTAAAATAATAATTCTATTTAAAATGATAATAATAATGATATTTTATAGTAACAATGACATTTCTATTAAAATGGTAATTTTTGTTAAAATGATAGTTTTAAAATAACGATACTTTTAATAATAATAGTAATGATAAAAAATAATAAGAACGATAATTTTATCTAAATCATTATCTTACAATATTTAAATTTCATCATGATACTCATACTCATTATTTCTTAATTGATTCGTTTAATAGCTTTTAATCGACTTTTATATCGTTTTCATGTTAATGATAATATTAGTAATCATAATATTTAAGTGTTACTAATATAAGTTTTAATCATAAAAATACTAATGATAATAAATATTATGAATATATTAATGATAATACTAATTATAACTTTAACGATAATAACGATAGTAATAATAATAAAAATAACAATTTTTAATGATAATACTTTTTATAGATAATGATAATAATAATAATAATAATAATAATAATAATAATAATAATAATAATAATAATAATAATAATAATAATAATAATAATAATAATAATAATAATAATAATTAAATAAAAATTAGGACGACGATAGTAACGATGATAATAATAATCATTTTTAATAATAATACAAAAAATTCAATTGATTATAACTTCTAATCCGTTCATCGAAACCATTCGATATCTAAATGAAAAGTTCTTAATTTTTCGCTAGCTTTCCAATGACATGAATATCTTATACCTTATCTTAACCGCATATGTAACTAATTCAGGATTCAACATAAGCTATCTAATGGCAATATCAAAAATACAAGCATGCATAATCCTATATACTCGAGCACTAGTTAGGGATACACTATTAATATATAAAAGTTAATTTATGAGTACTCACATATCAATATTGAGATTCAATATTGCAGGAAAGGTACGTAGATGCAACGTAGATGATAAACACTAAATTGACCTCGCGAGCATACCCATGAACCATACCCATCACCTCCATAGCTATAATCCATAATTTCCTTAGCCCTATCCTACTCATAAAACCCATGTTGTAATAGCTCGCGCGTACCCCTTGTCGTAATATTTTATGTATAATACATAATAATAATAACACTTAATACTACTAATATTAATATCATAATAATCTTTTAATAATAAAATTAATAAATAAATAAAATAAATAAGTAAATATTACGGAGTAATATAGAGAGAAAGAGAGTTTTGAGAATGAGAGCAAAAAGAACCAGATCATCGAGCTTTATGTATGTGCCCTCACCAAACCCCTCATGCGATCGCATGGGGGTTGAGTGTTTATTTTATGCGACCGCATGGTCAATTTTTATAGCTCATATCCCACTCATTTGAGCTACCGACACTCCGTTTTACATCATCACTCGTAAACATACGTAATACTTAACTTTATATATATTATTTAATATATAATATATTTAATCTTTAGAATTAATTAAATATTATATTATATTTACGCTCATGGTAAAAATATAATTTTTACAAAAATGACACGGACGTGGTCTCACGACTCATGTACCACTTTCGGTTTTTTGAGCGCACTTTCGTACGTTTAGAAAACTAGCCTTTTACGTTACGCGACGTGTACTTTTAGTAATAGTTTGATTTATCCATCAAAAAATTACTTTGTAAAAATGTATCTTATAAAATTTGAGCGTCGTGGTCATTTGCTTTTATAAATCAGTGACTCGTTGTTTACTAAAATATTTTATTTTGAATTAAGACGTTTTATGACGAGATTAAAATATATATATATATATATATATATATATATATATATATATATATATATATATATATATATATATATATATATATATATATATATATATATATATATATATATACCTTTTTAGAAATATAAATTTTGTATCCAAAATCTTTCATCTAACAATATAACATTTAGTTTTTCAAAACTATTTATTTTTCAAAGTTTATTTTCATTTCATTTAGAAAATAGTTTAGCTCGTAACGTTTTTCTTTTTAAGAATTTAAATGGATACAAGTACTAATCGTTTTTAAATATCAAATGCGCCACTAGGCGGGTGTTACTACCGTATACTTAATTTGAAATCATATATTTTAATGAGCATGTTTTAAATACACGTTACAACCAATATTCCAACTTACGTTTATTTAATCAACCGCAGTTTAGATAGACAAGTCCTGTTATATGAAAAAGTGTTTTCGTACAGTTGAAAGCTACATCAATTGATTACTATGGAATTCCATCGACAAACATATGGAGCCAAGTACTATACTGTAAAGTATTTATACTTAATATTTCGTTAACGTTATCAAGTTATAATATATACGCGTATTCATATATAATCTTTTACGTTCATTTAATGGTTCGTGAATCATTGGAATTTGGTCGAGGTTAAATGAATGTATTAACACAGTTTAAAATCCTTGAGATTTAACTTAACAACTTTGCTTATCGTGTTAGAGTAATATAAAGATTAAAGTTTAAATTTGGTCGGAAATTTCCGGGTCGTCACACCAGATTAGGGAATATTTTTGTTCGACTCACAATGAATAATTTAAACCAACTTTCACTTGTGTCCAAAATATAAAATAAATTGCATGTATTCTCATCCCAAAAGATTTAAAATAGGAAAATGGGACTATAACTCACCTTAAACCAAACTAAGTAACCACACAAAATACGAACAGAAAACGAAGTAAAGTGATCAGGAATGATCACAATGCCGACCTATAAATAAAGTAGGTCGATATAAATAACTAACTTAGGTCAAGTCTTAGTATGATAGCTATTGTACATGTTGCAAGTATACATAGAACAACACTCAACATGCATCGGTTTGATCAGAACAGCGTACGGACACACACTTTCTATTTTTAGAAAGTTTCTATTTTTAACAGGTTTCCATTTTAGGAAAGTTTCTATTTTAGGAAAGTTTCTATTTTAGGAAAGTTTCTATTTTAGGAAAGTTTCTATTTTAGGAAAGTTTCTATTTTAGGAATGTTTTTATTTTTGGAAAGTTTTCAAATTTAGAAAGTTTCCATATTTAGAAAGTTTTTATTTTTAGAAAGTTTTTAAGTTAGGTAAGCTTCCTTAATTAGAAAGTCAACAAAAGTCAACTGAAAGTCAAAGTCAACCGAAAGTCAATTCAAAAGTCAACCTTGGTCAAACATAGTCAACATAAATTTTAAAAGTGTAAGTTGTAATAATAATATAAGTTATAATGTTCATTAAAGTTAAATATGTATAATTATGTTATAACATAAGTTTAATTAAATTAAGATGAATTATTAAAGTTAACATAAGTTTAAATGATATAATTAATATAATATAAGTATTTAATTAATTAATTAAACATTAGTCATAATATAAGTATTATTAATTAATAATAAATTTTAATCATATCATATGTATTATTAATTAATAATGAATTATTAATCATATCATAAGTTTCTAATTATAATTATTAAACCATAAGTATTTAATAATTAAATTATAATTAAATAATAACTAAGCCTTATAATAATTAAATAATTAATTAATCCTTATTATAAGTCTTATAATAATAATCTCATAATATAAGTTTAATACTTATCATAAGTATTTTCCATTAATAATAAAAGTATTATTAATCATAAGTTTAATTAAAAGTTTAATTAAATCATAAGTAATTAAATAATGATATAATATATATATATCATAAGTCTTAATTTATAATAATTACTTTTTATATCATAAGTAATTTAATAATAATGAAAATCATTATTTATATCATAAGTTTTAATAATTAACCATAAGTTTTAATTAAAAGTTTATCGGGTCATAACTTGAGCCCGGGTGTCTGTTTTCGGCGAGTCTTATATATATATATATATATATATATATATATATATATATATATATATATCAGCCTAATCAAACCACTCGACACATTGGTGCACTCAAGAACACCCCAAGAACAGTAACCAAGTCATGATGATCAGCCATTAAACAACTTGGAACTTTAATCCGTTCAAAAACACGTTTTAGTCATAACGGGTGATTCGTGGCTCGGATTTCGATGACCCGAACATGAAAGTTCATCCCATCATCAATCCTAACACACTATCATACCATAAAGACTCCAAAAGTGGTCACAAAGTCGGACTAAACCTGGAACAATTCGTTTTCACAATTTAATTCCAACAAAACACTATTTTAATCATAACTAGAGCTCCGAGAATCGAAATGACATGAATCCGGAGTCTAAAATTAATGTCTTGATGAGAGGAACTCATCTAGATACTTTAATTTCACTTTTATAACATTTAAGTTTACAGAAATGATCAAACAAGCTGCTATCCCAAATTAATCAAACCGAAAACATGAATTAACGAGCATTTCTACGCATACAATCAACAATACAATAACATATAAGCATCATACTATCAAAATAACATTCAAAATCAGTAAAATGAATAAGAATTAAAAAATTAGGGTTTATCCAAATCGAAGAACAAAGGATGTAATCGCGTAGAGAACGAAGAGTACAATCCAGATATGATAAAAGCCCTAATTCTTTAAGCTTGAAAAATGAAGATGATGATGGTTGTTTATGGTGGTGGTGATGGCAATGGGAGCAAAGGGAGAAGAAGAAGAAAAGTTTTTAGGTTAGAAATGAGGAAGTGGTGAGTTTTGATCAAATGAACACTAGTTTGCAACTTTTGACAAAAACCCCCATCCCTAAGGGAATTTTCGGTCAAAATCAGCAAGGGGTGGGCCCCACTATTCCAAAATGTTAAAAAGTCAATTATCTTGTGGCCCGAACGCCCGATTGAAGCCCGAAACGCGAAAACGCTACTACGCGATTGATTTTTCGGAGAGATAAAAAATACGCGATGAATAAAATATATAAACACTAAATATAAACATATGACATTAAAATATCATATTTAAAATAATTAGGACTTAAAAATCCCAAAAGCTTGCCCGTTGGTTTGAAAACCGAAAAGATTCGCCGGACAGAAATTCGCGACACGTAGAAACGTATAACTTAAAAAATTTATACAAATATTCACATTTCACATAATAATTAATATATTATTACTAAAATAATAATATAGGTCATAGAAATGACGTGGCACGAATAACAGTTAACGGTCATTAAATAGTTAACGGTAAAAGATAACAGAAAAAGTAGGGTCGTTACAAATAGAAGGCTGATTGTTGCGATAGATGGAATGAGGCCAAGGATCAGAACGGGATGGAGCATTTCCACAATATTTTGAAAGTTGGAATTGAGGGAAGTAAGATGAGAGTGGTGACAATAAGGAAACAAAGAAGGTGAGTTTATAATGAAATATCAGACAAAGCAATCAAGGCAGATTCCCGCATTTTATTAAAGAGATCATAATTTTCTTGAATTCCGAAAATCTACCGTGACTATGTCAAAAGTTAAATCTCTATCTCAATCTTTTGTGACAGCTTCACTCATACGCTTCACATAATCAAATCGTTTTATCTATATTAATCATGTGACAACCCGAAAATTTTCGATCAAACTTAAACTTAATCTTTAAATAATTTAATGTTTCCGACACAATAAGCAAAGTCTGTAATGTTGAAATCTCAAAAACTTTGAACTGTATTCATGTATTCATTTACCCTTCGACTACTCTCAATGATTCAAGAACAATTATGTGTAAATAAATATGTATGAATATATACATATGTGTGATTATTAAATTAGGAAATATTAATAAAACATTTAATGGTTTGATTGATATGAAAATAAGTTATGAACTTATTATATGACCCAAAAATGTTAACAAAGTATTTGATGAATAATACTTTACATAAACGTATTAGTTTCAATATATGTTTATCGACGGAAATTAAAAGATAATATCAAATGATTGATTTATCAGATACATTATGATATAATTACGGGTCTCTATTAAGAGGTCCACTTTGATTTAGGAAACCTTTCTTTTTAACGGTATTCAGAATAATTAGTAAAGTGATTTACAAGTAAAAACAAATGTTAGTGGAGGTTCCTGTTTGAATTCCAATTCATGCTTTACAATAATTTGCTCGTGACTTTGTTATGATAACTATTTTAACTTTCATCTTATTTAATGAGAATGTAAGAACGGGGAATTAAATAAACTTAGACGTTGGATATCGACAAGTTGGGTAAATTGACGTTTTGCATTAAAATGATTTCATACGTTTATCTAACCATTGAACTTTATCCCACGCTTCTTCATCAAACGATAATTTAAAAACTTGAAAATCTGTTATGAGATATATACGATCTTACTTTTCTAAAATATTTTATGAAATAACGATTTCCATTATTTTAACTTTTTAACAAAATGATTCCTAAATATATTTAGCTTTGAAAATAAATTATAATATTTATTTGATTTAGTTTCAAACGTACTAAAAATATTTTCAGTTTAAAAAGAACTTCATTATTAAAACACTTTATAAGATAATTTGTTATGAATTTTGAAGAATTTAATTAAAAGCCTTGTATTATAAATTTGTAAATATATTTTTAATGTTTTTAAAAGATAAAGATATTACTAAATAATAATTTTGAAACAATTTTAAACGATATAAAGAACTCTGAAATATATTTAGTTTAAAAAATTATATATTATATTATTAAATAAAAATTTCAAAAATTTATATTTCGAAATGAATATATATATATATATATATATATATATATATATATATATATACACACACACATATATACATATATACATATGTACATATAACGAGACATCGACTTATAGAAGCAAATGACCAAAACGCTCAAATGAATAAGTTACATTTTGAGTGAGATAGTTTTCATTGATTTGAGTCTTGTTATCTATAAAGATACATTACACGAAATATAAAGTACTAGTTTTCTAAGTGTACGAAAATGCGTTCGAGAAACTAGAAACGAGACATAAGTCAAGCTTCAACGTACAATTTATCGAAGTTAATTTTACAAGTCATCTATGCTCGTAAATATAATATAATATATATATAATTATATTAATTAATTAAATATATTAAAATATATATTAAAACGAGTGTCGGCAGCCCAAAATAATGGAACATGAGCTGTCAAATATAGCCATGCGATCACATAGTTTTGACACATAAA
This sequence comes from Rutidosis leptorrhynchoides, assembly GCF_046630445.1. Classification (NCBI taxonomy): domain Eukaryota; kingdom Viridiplantae; phylum Streptophyta; class Magnoliopsida; order Asterales; family Asteraceae; genus Rutidosis; species Rutidosis leptorrhynchoides. Next base: position 204,852,284 of record NC_092336.1, on the reverse strand, counting down.
CCCCATGCGATCGCATGGGGTCTGGAGGCTGGTCACATTATAAAAAACTCGATCGTAACGCACACACATATCTATATCTCTCTCTATTTTATTATTATTATTATTATTATTATTATTATTATTATTATTATTATTATTATTATTAATAAAGATTAATATTATTAATCTTATTTTTATTATTAGTAGTATTAGTAGTATTATTATTTTTGAGTATTATACATAAAGTACTACGACGAGGTCATGAGTGAATTAATTTCAAACTGGTTTTCGAGCGGGATAAAGCTAAGGAAATTATGGGTTATAGCTATGGAGGTTATGAGTATGGTTCAGGGGTATTGCTCGTGAGTCAAACTAGTGTTTATCATCTCCGTTGCATCTACGTAATTTCCTGCAATATTGAATCACACTATTGATATGTGAGCATTCATATCTTATCTTTTATATATTAATAGTGTATCCATGATTAGTGCTCGAGTATATATGATCATGCATGCTTGTATGCTAAACTTCGTTGCTAGATAGTTTAGGATGAATCACGAATTTGATACATATGCTACTGAGATAAGGTATATGATATGCATGTCATTGGAAAGCTGACGAAAAATTAATAACTTTTCATTTAGAAAGCGTATGGTTTCAATGAACGGATTAAGAGTTATAGTCAACTGAATTATTATTAATCTTAGTATTATTATTATTAAAATGATTATTATTATTATTATTATTATCGTCGTTATTATCATCGTTATTATTATTATCATCGTTATTATCATTATTATTATCATTATCGTTATTAATATAAATATTATCATTAAAAATTATTACTTTTATTATTATTACTATCGTTATTATCATTAAGATTATTATTAAGATGATTATTATTATTATTATTATTATTATTATTATTATTATTATTATTATTATTATTATTAATATTATTATTATTATTATTATTATTATTATTATTATTATTATTATTATTATTATTATTATTATTAATATTATTATAGCATTTATTATTATTACTATCATTATTATTAAAATTAATATTAGTATCATCTGATTATTATGATTACTATTATTATCATTTTAGTATTATTACTATTAAGAATTATCGTTTTAAATAGAATTATTATTTTTATATATAAAATATTATTATTAAAAAGTAGTGTTATTATTAAAAATTATCATGATTAAAAATTATTATTTTATTATAATTAATATCATCAATTGTAAATAAATATTGTTATTATTATTATTAGTAGAATAATAATAATAATTATTATTATTATTATTACAAAATAATACAACTTTTACTTATTATTATTATTATCAATATTATTTTATCAAATAAATAGGTGATACAAAGATATTTTTACCACACGTAATATAATTACATTAATAATATATACTACAATATTTTTATGATATTAAATGAACTTTATAAATTTTATTATTTGAGATATATAAAAATATATTTACATCATATATAAATTTTAATATAAATTTTTATTTATTAATAAATAACTTGTAATATTTACTTTAATAAAATTTGATAAATATATTTAAATATAAAAAACAACTATACTTAAGTTATATAATAAACACGTATAGATTTTGAAAATCTTTTCGGGTCAAATTGACTTTTGTTGACTTTTGCATGATAATCTCGAGCATTAGGATTGTGATACACTACGACTTGACTAAATTGATAGACAGATATTGACCAACATATAAATATATATAATTAATATGGGTTCGTGAATCTGAGGCCAACCTTGCACTTTTTCAGTGCCGTCATTTGCATTATTGCTATGAAATACAGTATTGTGAGTTTCATTACTCCCTTTATATATATATATATATATATATATATATATATATATATATATATATATATATATATATATATATATATATAGGACTGAGAATACATGCGCTGCTTTTATAAATGTTTTACGAAATAGACACAAGTACTTAAAATTACATTCTATGGTTGGATTATTAAACCAAATATCGCCCTTCAAGTCTGGTAACCTAAGAATTTAGGGAAATGGCCCCTGAGTGACGTGAATCCTAAAGATAGATCTATGGACCTTGACAAGTCCCATTTGGGGTATGAATGCTTTAGTACTTCGAGATTATTATTATACAGACGAGAGGTTCTGTTTGGGGATATTCTATGCATTAAAGTTAACGTCTATTACCAGTTGTTCAATCAATATGAATGATTTGTAATTCGCAGGTTATGTGTACTATTTTGTACTCGGGTTACGTGTATAATTAAATATCTGAAATCTTGTGGTATATTAAAATGATGGAAATGAATTTTTATGATAAACTAATGAACTCACCAATCTTTTGGTTGACACTTTTAAGCATGTTTATTCTCAGGTATTAAAGAAATCTTCCACTGTGCATTTGCTCATTTTAAAGATATTACTTGGAGTCATTCATGGCATATTTCAAAAGACGTTGCATTCAAGTCATTGAATTCAATAAAGATTATTATTAAGTAAATGACAGTTTAGGTCATTTATAGTTTAGATATTACGAAATGGTATGCATGCCTGTCAACTTTCGATGTAATGAAAGTTTGTCTTTTTAAAACGAATGCAATGTTTGTAAAATGTACCATATAGAGGTGAAATACCTCGCGATGTAATCATATGTTATTGTATTCGTCCTTATGGATTAGGACGGGTCACTTCATGTGGTATCAGAGCGGTAGTCTTAGTGAACCAGGTCTTGCATTAGTGTGTCTAACGAATAATTATTTAGATGCATTAGTGAGTCTGAACTTCGACCTTAGCTGCATGTCAAAAAGTTTTGCTTATCATTTCTTGTCAGAAATTACATGCTTATCATTATAAAGTCTAGACACATTTTCCTGCATTTATTGCATATTTAGTGTACAGATAAATTCATATCTTAGCATATCTATTACTTTAAACTTTACCTAACATCTTTCAAAGATTCCTCCGTAAATTATGGGATTTTGGTATTATATATACATATGTAAATTATGTATTGAAGAGTATCAATTTAAATCCTATAATCTATTTCATATCAAAAATCATTTCCCTGATTATCCAAGTTGGATCTCGTATCCAGTTCAAATTCCTTAGATTCCGACAGCTATTCCGATATGGATTTCCACTCGAGCTCAGAAAGCAGTGTAACCGGAATGGATCAACCAATCAGCCATTACCTATTCTGGATGAATTGGGGATGGGTTCGTAGTCTACTTAATCATTGGAGACAAGAAGAAGGTGATCCCTTCCATCCACCACATTCCCCGATTGGCGAAGAACCTGAAGCACTTACCGGCGAATCTGTTCGTAATACCATTTTCTCTCTCATTTCCAGAGTATCTCATCATGATTATATATTATCTCAAATTCTATATCTTATTCATCCACTCGTCCGAACCGACAATCACCCTGGGGTAATAGAAGAAGTCAATGAGCTTCGCGCTCGAGTAGTGGCTTTGGAGAATATGATGCACAAGTTGCAGGCATTGCAAGCACCACCAGCATCATCAGTACCACTGACAACAACACCAACAGTACCATTACCACCAACGACAACCGCATCGCGAACCTCAACTTCACAATCTATCCTATGAGCATCAACGTCATACGCCCTGTAGATACCAAGGAATACCAACAACAAGAAACGATGAAGTATTGATTCATAACTTCATCGAAGAAATATTCTGCAGAGAATATGTGGTTTCTAAAAGTTTTAGAAATTATATATTCTGGTTCAAATTGTAAATCAGATGAGTGGGCGGATAGAAACAATGAAGTAAAATCCTGACAGGAATGTTGCGCGATTTACAAGCTAGACTTGATATATAAGTAGCACCAACAGTATCATCAGCATCACCAGCACCGTTAGTACCATCAGTATCGTCAGCACCAGCAGTACCGTCAGCATCGTCAGCATTGGCGTCACCATCAGTATCATCAACACCAGCAACACTTGTAGCACCACAAGCTACATCATATCTATAACCATCAACGATATCAATACCACAATCATCAATGGGTATGTTGAAATGACGAGTTATGAAGTATTAACTCATTATTTCCAAAGAATTTATATATTATATATAAATTTTGGAAACCATAATATATCTTTTCGTACTAAGCTGTTATGTATGAATTGAATAAGGGTAGGTACTACTCGATTAATTCATGTTACTAATATGCTATGATGTACATCCTTCGTTTAATGATTTAATAATCATTAACTACAACCTCTGTTTCAGCTCAATGAATTCCATTTCATAATAAACCAAGTGTATTATTCAATTATATGTTTGATTTTACACTTTCATCTTCGATGTACTTGAAACCTCTTAGAAAATATCATTCATATCTTGCGAAGTTCTCAAGAATTCCACGAGCACCAACATCATTCACCGAAAAAATATCAATAAAAATGAATAATGAAGTATTGATTCATGATTTCATTTACGTTGAAGAAATAATCGGCGAAGATTACGTAAATCCTAAAGTTTTAGAGATTATTCATTTCTAGTTTCAGTCAAAAACCAAATGAGCTTAATTTAATATTAACTCATTAAATCTGTATTACATCTGAAGAAAATATACATATATTTTCATAAAGACTGTAATAAAATTTCCTTGTACAAAATATTACTTGTGAAACTTTTAACGGGTAGGTAATACCCGAGAGATATATAAATTCACAATTAATATGTTACATTCTTCGATTCTGATTCAGCAAATCATCAACTATACCCACTACTTTCACAAAGATATATATCATTTCATAAGAATCAGGACAACCATTTTTTTTTTTAAATTCAATTACATATTCTAATTTTGACAAATCAAAATCCAAGTCAAGATTTAACAGAAAACATCACTCTTAGAGTAATACATCTTTCAAAGCCATACTTTGAATTCAAAACTGTACTAGAACATCACATTTATTCATAAAACCCAGAAAAACTATTCGTGTCGTTTAAAATTCTAGAACAACATATGTATATTGAAGATTACAATCTGCGTTCAAACCCTTCATGATTCTTGAAAACACCTCAACTAAGGAACAATCAAGAGGATGAACCAATCACATGATACATACGAAGAATATATGCACCTAGAGGACACTTAGAACCTAAGTAAAAGTTTAACACATATCTGCGTCAGATTCTTTGGCATTTATTACCAAAAATAACTTTGCGATCCCTTTTCAAAGTAGCAAATTCTGTCACAGCTCCAGCAAGTCAACTTTGACTTTTCAGTCGGACTAGCCTTATTATAACCTTGATATATACATTGTCTTTTCGCCATTGTTACCGGAGAACCTTTTATATTCCACCACATTATCAGCAGATGTACCAGCAACTTCTTTACTTTTTGGCAAAAACCTCTCCGGAAAATTATTTTATGTACTCATTGAAACCCCATCATCTGCTCATCTGCATCTTGTAACGATAATTGCCATACCAAAAAACTTGAATCATTATTCTTGAATTTGGCAGCAATTCTACGCCAACAGTTTATATATATATATATATATATATATATATATATATATATATATATATATATATATATATATATATATATATATATATATATATATATATATATATATATATATATATATATATATATATATATATATATATATATATATATATATAATGTCTATCTCCTAGACTTATATACTTCGAATGTGAAGTTTCTAAAAAACACCCTAAACTGCGAACTAGTTCTCGAAATTTTGAAAAATACTGATGAAGCAGCAAAAACTGTAAACGACCTTAACAGCCAAAAGTTTGATGATAAAGAATAGTGTATTGGCAAAGCTCAGAAAAAGAGGAGGTTTGGAACTGGAAAACGGATTGAGCAAACTATGAAGGAGGCTGTGGACAAATTACAAAGACAAAACCTGCCTTCAAAGAATCCAAATAATTCAGTGTCTGCTGAAGTCATTAACGAATGCCTTGCTCCTAACTCTAAACCTTTACGGACAAATCTTCATCATCATCCATCGACGTTAGAAATTCTAAGATATCATCATATCTTTCATTATAAATATCCTCGATATTTCTGAAGATATTTTCATAACTATTCTTATCTGAAATTATTCATTTCTTCACGCTATCTGTGTTATATCATAAAAGAAACAGTTTTAGTTTCTAAATTATGAAAAATTCGAATTTAAAATATGAATATTTTTGAAGAAGTGTTGGGAACTGAAGCATGAGTTAGTATAATATAATGACACTTGATCAACGTGATTATATTACAGTAAGTCATGCTGAGTTTCTAAATGGAACGTGTAACATCTCACATTTTTCCGTTAAAATTATTTTAACGCCCGTCTTTTATTTTGATAATATCCTTCGTTATCAAGATTCGTATCTCTCGTTAACTAGTGTTTTCAATATTTTCGTTATTTAATTATAACATCTCCCGTTTACTCACGTGTATATAAAATAATTCGTTGAGTTAATTCACGCACCCGCTTTTAAACTCGAGGGACTAACTTTGCCAAGTGGGCAAACTAGTTGACTAGGTCAATTAGTCAACCCCATCACTTCCACTCATTCATCTCCCACCTCCCTTTCCTTTTTCTCTCTAGTTCAAGAAACCCTCATTTCACCCAATTCATTAAATCACTATCTAAATTCGATCTAGCAAGCCTACAACAAAACAAATTACATATTTGGAATCCTCTCTTCATCCTCTACAACTTGATACCAATTTCATCTCGTTTGGGTAACTTTTATAAAACTCTAGATTTTATGTTCTTGATGTTTTTGACTTATAAAAGTGTTAGTTAGTGTCTATGGCTCGAGTCTAACATGAATATATGATTTGTATGCTCGATCTTGTTATTTTGCATAAACTAGCATGAACTTGAAATGGGTGTGTTTAATCTTGAGTTTTGGATGCTTTAATGTTGTTTAAATGTTAAAGTTCATGTATTAAATGTGTTACTAGCATCGTTAGCTTCATTTTGGTATGTCGGTTGATTTGGAAAAACTTCGTTAGCATGATTGTTGATTTTATGATTTTTGGTTAGGGTTTAATAGACTTAAAACGAAGTTTTGATGCATTGAATGCTTGTTAATGTTGTTGATAAGTATTTAGTTGCAATGTATGTTTAATTATCTTCAAAACGGCATATCGTATGTGTAAATTGGATTCCCGAATCACCATTTGCATTTTTTGAGTTTGAAACGTTAAATAATGATCATTCGGCGAGATTTCGGTTATTGTAAATGATGTTTTTGTTTAATGAAATGTGTTTAGATGTATTTCTCATTAAATTATCTTTTCAACGATATAAGATACTTGTTTTGGATGTTTCCGGTTCATGATTTATGTTTGATTGAAGTTTGGTTCGTGCATATAACAAATTCAGCAAACAGCTCCTGAAAATACCCACTTCGCGATCACAAGTTTGGACTCGCAGTCACCAGATACTGAAAAAGGCCACTTCGCAGTCACAAGGTTGGGACTCGCGGTCACGAGATTCTCCCTGACCAAAGTTAATTTTTGATTTTTGCAATTTCGTTCCCGTTTACTCGCAACTCCTTTTAACATGAAATTTTGCCAACATGCTTATTTATGATTACATTTTTATGTGTAATGGTCAAAAACCCGACCTGACCCCGTTGACTTTGACCAAGTTTGACTTTTAGTCAAACTTAACCAAACTCTTATGCAATCGTTCTAACTTGCGTTTATACTTATATCTTGCATGAAACTTGACAATTTGACTCACATGCTATATTAATCGAGTCGTAATGAGCTATAGGACTAATTGAACACTTTGACCGACTTTATACTTTACCGATATTGATACAACCTATTGTTTAGGTCAAGACTAGCATTCGTTGTTACACACGTTAACTTTGTGAAGTATATTTATTCTCGTGCACTCAAGGTGAGATCATAGTCCCACTTTTACTCTTTTAAACTTACATTTGGGATGAGAAAACATAAATGTTTCATTTTACAAAGTGAACACAAGTCCGAAAACAAACATTCTACGTACGAGTTAGAACAAAAATCATCAATTCGATTATCATTAGTTACATTTACCGGGTGTAAGCGAGAACTTATGTTGTATGGCCATATGGGTTTGACAAACCCTCATTCGGACGGTTCGCTACCGTTAAGCGAATGAAATATATTTTTGAGAAACAGTGTATGTTCTAACACTATTGTGTATGGGGTAAAAGAGAAGTTAAGCCTTGATAATTGGGTGCTCGTGATATCAACTTTTAGAATGTATTACTATTATATCAATGTTGCAAATCTTGTGGTTCAACTTACTTACTTACTCATTTACTTACTAAACCTATGATTTCACCAACGTTTTCATTAACAGATTTCTATATTTTTCTCAGGTCCTTGAACGTTAAGTGTTACATGCTTCCGCACGCTATTTATGATACTTGCTTGGGTGTCGAGTATACATGGAGCGTCTTTTGACTTACTTTTAAATTGTGTCGCATAGGCTTCATTTGTACGTTAAACGTTGTAATGTAACTAGCCGTTGAACTACTTTTGTAAACTTGAAACATCTTTACATTTGAAATGAATGCGACATATTTTGGTCAAACGTCATTTTAAAGACTTATGACCACGTAACGGGACCTAAGTAGACGGCACCGTCAATGATGATTTTGTCGGGTCGCTACAGATGGTATCAGAGCGTTGGTTGTAGGGATTTAGAGTTCATTGGTGTCGACCCCGAGTGATAGGGTACATTAGTGAGTCTAGACTACAACCGACATATAGACTTGAAGTAGTGAGTCTAGACTACAACCGACATATAGACTTGAAGTAGGAATTACTTGACTACTTGTGCATTTATACTCGAACTCTTTCATTCATATCTAACTCATATTCCATACTAATCTCACGTTGTTGATTTGATTGACATGCCATCTTGACTTTATGAGGTAATGTTAAATACACATGTGAATTTGGATAATATAATTGCCGGGATTATATTATGGTGATTCATGTAGACATTCCAACATTACGATATAAAGAATTTAAGGTGAGTCAAGGAAAATTTTCTCTTTATCTTTATTCCATATCACGATTAGTATTATTGAGAATACTAATCAACGATATTCTTGTGTCTTGAAGGAACAATGCCTCCTCGCCGAGCCCCATGACATGAAACTCCCGAACAAGCTCTTGAACGAATGATAGCCACCGCCGTAGATGCGGCTATGGCCGGTCACTCCTCCAATAACAACAACCACAACAACAACAACAACGGAGCCAGTAATTCAAACGAAGGGTGCTCCTACAAGAACTTCATGGGGTGCAAACCTCACAATTTCGATGGGATCAGGGGACGGTTGCTCTCACTCGATGGTTTGAGCAAACGGAAGCCGTTTTTAGCATAAGCTGTTGCCGGGACCAAGACAAGGTCAAATATTCCACCCACACTTTCGCCGGTATCGCTCTCACATGGTGGAATACGTATGTGCAATCGGTGGGTACCGATGAAGCCCACGCTCTCTCTTGGGCCGACTTAAAAGAAAAGATGATCACCGAATACTTTTTGCGGGAAGAGAACCGAAGGCTAAAAAACGAGCTAAGAAGTTTAAAGGCGGTCGGAAATGACCTCAAGGCCTATAATCAATGATTTTCCTAGCTATCCTTGATGTGCCCAAACCTTGTGAATCCCGAGTCTCTAAGGGTTGAACTTTACATGGATGGTCTCCCTAAGAGCATCAAACACGGAGTAATGTCATCCAAACCCGTTAACCTACAAGAGGCTTTAAAGATGGCCCGTCAATTAATTGAAACGGTGGACGAGATTGAAGTGCCGGTGCCAAAGGCCGATAAATCGGGTGGCAACAAAAGAAAATGGGAAGCCACTCAATCAAGCAACTATAACAACAACTTCACCAACAAGCCTTTCACCTCCGATGGCAAGAAAAGTTATGCCGGAACCCAACCTTTTGGCAATAAATGCCACAAGCATCATTTCGGTGAATGTGGCAAGCCATTTTGCCACAGGTGTCAAAGATGTGATCATGTGGCCAACTATTGTAGAAGTGCCACCCCCGTCGCCCAAAAAATGCCCAATGCACACAGAACGGGTGTTTGTTTCGAATGTGGCCAACCGGGCCATTTTAAGAATGCGTGCCCAAAGAAGAAAGACAACCCCAATGCACGCGGCCGAGCTTTCAACATTAACACCTAGGAAGCCCGAGATGACAATGAACTAGTCACGGGTACGTTTCTTCTCAACAACTCTTATGTTTCTTGTTTAATCGATTCGGGTGCCGATGAATGTTTTGTATCCAAGACTTTAAATTGTACTCTTTGCACTCCACCACTCCCCCTAGATACTACTTATACCATTCGAGTGACCAACGGAAAACTATTGCGTGCCGACAAATTCTATCGGAGGGTGTACGTTAAACTTATTGGGTAGATAATTTGAATTTCGACGTGATACCTATAGAACTAGGGAGCTCAAAACCTATTCGTTAAAAAGAAAATGTTTCCCTACGAATGTGTATAGATTAGTGTGAACTAAATAAATTCCAAATTAGAACCGATATCCTCTTCCCCGTATCAATGACCTCTTGATCAATTACAATGATCTCGTGTGTATTCCAAAATTGACCTCCATTCCGATTATCATCAATTGAGGGTTAAGGGAGAAGGTATCTCCAAAACCGCTTTTCGAACTCGTTACGATAGTTATAAATTTCTTTTAGTGTCGTTCAGTTAACCAAGGCTCCGTCCGTATTCATGGATCTTATGAATCACGTATGTAAACTATTCTAGATAAATCCATCATCATATCCATAGGTGATGTCCTAACCTATTCAGAAAGCGAAGAAGAAAATGAACAAAAACTCCGTCTCACACTCGAACTCTTGAGAAGAGAGAAACTCTATGCCAAATTCTCCAAGTGTGAATTTTGGTTGAACGAAGTCCAATTTCTAGACCATGTTGTTGGTGGTCAAGGTATCAAAGTAGATCTCACGAAAATCGAAGCCACACGTAATCGAGAAACCCTCACGACTCTGACTTGTATTCGTAAAATCTTGGATCTTGCCGGTTATTACCGAAGATTCATTTCCAACCTTTCCCGTATTGCTCGTCCTTTAACCTCGTTAACTCACTAAGGGAAAGATTTATACCTTTCCATGTTCGGACCTTGAACGTGATTAATCACACCCACCTTACTAGCCAAATTCGTGTAGCACAAAATGGAACTCAAATATGGAAATATTTCTACGTGAACGCCTGAAAGGCATACTCTCTCGACTCGAAATCAAGGAAACTGAAATTCGTTATTTTGCACGAAGAATTTGAATACTTAATTATGGACCCGATCAACCTTCTCATCACCACGTACCATGTTACATAACTCTGTTATTTCACTATTACCGTCTGATATTACTGGGACCCAAGATAACACACAATCCAAGGATACCTCTTTCTTCTTCGAATTATCGTCATTATGCTTCTGATATGCGGCTAACTACTACTCAACTCCGAACTATACAACTACGTGTACTATCTCATTCCCACCATGTCTCAACATTTGGCCACAAGATGCGCGATATGGCTACACCGAGGTGAAAACTCATCCTATTCTAAATCCTTATTTCACTCCTATCTTTTTCGCTCGTACTTTCATATAAGGAAACCTCTTATCTAAATTCTCAATGGAGAAAGAGACTCTTCACGTATTACTAGTATTCACCACGAGGGTGAGTAGCCCTGACGAACGTTTTCAGTAACCGATAAGAAACTCGTCCCAACAAACTATTTCAAGCCCTAACTAACTTGTTCAAACATATCTTAAAGAATTCTATTCCAACACGGTGTACCATTGTCAATTATCTTGGATCGAAATACTCGTTTCACTTCTAGTTTTACAAGAATCCTTGGGAACACGTTTAGACATGAGTACCGCGTATCATCCACAACCCGACAGACCAAGCAAACATACGATTCGAATCTTGGAAGGACATGTTACAAACTTGTATTGTTGCCTTTAGTCGATCCCTTATACAATGATAGCTATCATTCGAGTATTAGTGCCACACCTTTTTCAAAACTTTATATGACTGCAAATGTCATTCTCCTATTCGTTGGGTCGAAGTAGGTGACAAGCAAATCACCGGACTCATTCAAGAAATAACCGTTAAGATCGTCAAGTCCGAGAATGGCTCAAGACGGCCCGTAGTCACCAAAAGGGCTATGCCGATGTTAGACGTAAACCTCTCGAACTCCAAGTGAGTAACCGCGTAATATTGAAAAGTCGCACCTTGGAAAGGTGTAATTCGTTTCGGGAAGAGGGAAAGTTAAACCGGGGATATTGATCCTTTGAAAATCTTGGGGCGTATTGGACCCGCTACATACCGTTTGGATCATCCAACTCGATTAAGTTTCCGTTCATCCTACATTCCATGTAACAAACTTAGAGACGTGTCCTGCGAAACAGGAACGTGTTATTCTTCTAGATAAGCTTACTATTGATGACAAACTCCACTTCATAGGAGAACCGGTTGAAATTATGGATCGTAAAACCAAACTTTAAGACAACGTAAAACCCCGACTGTCAAAGTTCGTTGGAATGCCCAAGGAAGTACCTTCACTTATTCATAGAATTGACAACACAAGGTCTCGAGGAAGAGACACCGACTACTACTTCCAACTAAATTTCGGGACAAAATTTCTTATAAGGTGTGGGTAATGTAACATCCCACATTTTTCCGTTAAAATTATTTTAACGCCCATCTTTTATTTTGATAATATCCTTCGTTATCCAGATTCATATCTCTCATTAACTAGCATTTTCAATATTTTCATTATTTAATTATAACATCTCCCGTTTACTCACGCGTATATAAAATAATTCGTTGGGTTAATTCACACACCCGCTTTTAAACTCGAGGGACTAAGTTTGCCAAGTGGGTAAACTAGTTGACTAGGTCAATTAGTCAACCCCATCTGAAGTGTCCCATTCATATCGAATATAAACGTCACGTACTCATTGGTGTCATTGCAAGGTATTGACCTCTATATGTGACATTTTTCAAAATCTGCATACGTTTTTATAATACAAACCATAACCTTTATTATAATCAAAGGTTCAAACAGCATAATAATGATTATCGTTTAGCGATAATCTTAGTTTTACAAACTTTACATTTGATAATAACAATACGATTTCCAACATATTTCACATTACAAATCTTCCGATATGTAGTTTTATTTTTGACACAAATATTCATACTCCAAATCCTGCTTAAATTCGGCATAATGCAGTGGAAGCTTTTAATTATCACCTGAGAATAAACATGCTTAAAATGTCAACATAAAGTTGGTGAGATATAGGTTTAATGCTAGCAGCATTATAAATATAGACCACAAGATTTAATATACATAAACGTTTTAATAAAAATATTCTAAGTGGTTGAGCACTTGATAACCATACTTAACATTTAATCAACGTCGCATATTCCCTTTATTATAAAATCTCACTACACCGTACCAAGTGTAGTCACCGAAACGAAGTACTGTGCAACCATTGAATACTGGTCGTCCAGTCCGGTTGGGGTTGTCAGGCCCGATAGATCTATTAATAGGATTCGCGTTTACAATACCTCATGCAAATAGTAGTTACCAAGTTACAGGGAAATATGCCAGTGGTACAACTCAACGTAGAATATATATTTTTAATCACTTGTGTCCATAACGTAAATCATAAAATGCATGTATTCTCATCCCGAATATTTAGAGTTTAAAAGTGGGACTATATACTCACTTTTGCTTTGAAGATATTTAACACAACTTGATCTCCGATAGATATCACGAACCTAACCATATATATAATATATTAACATATTTTCTTTTCAAATAATCGTTACATATATACTTATAATACTTTTAATATCTATTAGTCCGTAGTTAGCAGTCCGATGTTAGTGGTCCACAATTAGTTGCTCAATAAATAAATAAAGACCCCATCATATTCGTATTGATCAGAATTAATCTCGACCCATGGTACCATGTTGTCAAATGACGTGTTGCGTACATAAAGTACCGTGTTGTCAAATGACGTGTTGCGTACAATCATGAGGTCTTATAATTAATCTTCTCGTGTTGTTTACGGGTGGTCCTGGAATATATAAAATCAAATCATAAGTAAATATATATAAAATATCATATTAATTAGCAAAGATATGATTAGTTTGGTTTTACTTCAATTAATTTCGTAGCTAAACTAGCTTTGGATACCCAATTTTGTTTTAGCCGTAGTTTCTTCAATATAATTCCGTTTTTGTTGGTTTAACTTGCCACTTCCTTGGATCGAGTCATTATTTATGAATATGAACTGTAAATACCTTAGTTTGCATTCGAAACATAGGTTATAGGTCAAACTTTGGTGAATCTTATGAAAGTGATCATTTCCGTTGTAAAAACAACATCTAGATGATCATTTTTACAAAAATACTTACATTTTGAGTTACACCATGAGATTTTTATATATTAACATATTCATAAGAAATATCATTTTTCCAGAATATAAACTTTCAATTCAAAGTTTAGGATGGTTTTTAATTATCCAACCCAAATCAGCCCCCGGTTGCACTCCAACGATATAGATTCAGTTTTAAGGTGTTCTTTGTAAAATCAAGTTGTATCTTGTTAAGTTAGAATATCATTATGATATATTATAGGTCTTGAAGTGTTTTAAAGGTTAAGTTAGAAGGATTTATTTAGTTTGCGAACAAGTTTGAAATCATTCAAACTATGTTCATGTTGTTAAAATTTTATAACACAAAATAAGATAGCTATATAAATATGAATCGAATAAGATTATGGACAAGATTACTACCTCAAGTTACTTAGATAAGGTTACTGAAAAGGAAGTATAACTCTTGATCTTAAGGAGTGGTAAAATTGGATTGAAGATTGGAAACAAACTTAGGACATAAACTTGAAATGAAAGTAATATCTTGTAGTGTTCTTGTTTGATCTTAATATGGTGGTTATTAAGGTGATTCTTGAGAGAGTTTTTGCTGGATTTTCTTAAGGATGCATGAGGCTTACAAGTGTGTGTTCCTAGCTAGAGAAAATATGTAGTAAAAATTGAAAATGGAAGGGATATAAATGGTGAAGGATGGCGTGATTATGGGGGGAGACAAGAACAAAATTCTAGTTTGTTATTTTGTATAAATATCAATGCTAGCTTCCAATTAAGGTTACCTCTCGTTGAGGGCAGTATATAGGGCTGATTAGGATGTTGATTTGATGTGTATATACCAATAGTAATTATGTATAGAAGCTGGGTATGATACGGGTACATATACCCTAGGTGTACGTGTAGAAATTTTGAGGAAACAGAACTAGAATTCAAATATAACTATCTTTTGTGAATATACCTATATTGTTTTATGTATTGAGCCTTTTAAAAGTGATTAAATACATATTTATACGATACTTGTATAAGCATTATAGGTTAAAGGTATGTATGTCAAATAACGTTACGTATACTTATCGTTTTGAAAACTTAAGTTAGTAGTCTCAAAGTATACTTAAAACTTATTGTTATTAGTACACAATGAGATGTTAAACCATCCTTAGATCATGTTAAATATGTATAAATACGTATATGTACGCAATCGTATAATTATCATATGTTCTATAGTTCGTGATATCATCGGTCAAATTGGACGGTCAAACGTTGTGTAAAACTCTTTTCAAAAACACAAGTCTCAACAATTTGGATTACTTATTATGTTGGTAAGGTTTAATTTATGTAAATATTAATCTTATATGTATGAAACGATCGGAAAAATCTGGGTCGTTACAGTACCTACCCGTTAAATAAATTTCGTCCCGAAATTTTAAAGTTGTACCTATTTTGCGTTCTCGGGAAACAAATGTGGGTACTTTTGTTTCATCTGATCCTCTCATTCCCAAGTAAACTCAGGACCCCTTTGAGCATTCCAACAAACCTTAACGATTGGTATGTTGCTCTGCTTGAGCTGTTTAACTTCACGGTCCATGATTTCGACTAGTTCTTCTATGAATTGTAGTTTCTCTTCAACTTGGATTTCTTCAAGAGGAATGGTGAGGTCTTCCTTTGGAAGACACTTCTTAAGGTTTGAAACGTGAAACGTATTATGTACTCCGACGAGTTGTTGTGGTAACTCGAGTCGATAAGCTACCGGTCCAATGCGTTCGATGATCTTGAACGGGCCTACATACCTTGGGTTCAGTTTACCCCTTTTGCCGAAATGTATTACACCTTTCCAAGGTGACACCTTTAGCATAACCATGTCACCAATCTGAAACTCTAATGGTTTCCTTCGGACATCGGCGTAGCTCTTTTGGCGACTACGAGCTGTTTTTCAATCTCTCCTTGATTTGTACTATCCTCTCGGTAGTTTCGTGTATGATCTCGGGACCAGTTAATCATCGATCTCCTACTTCATTCCAACAGATAGGGGATCTACACTTCCTTCCATACAGTGCTTCAAATGGTGCAGCTTTAATGCTCGCATGATAACTATTATTATACGAGAATTCTGCTAATGGTAGATATTTATCCCATCAGTTTCCAAAATCGATCACACATGCCCTGAGCATGTCTTCAAGAGTCTGAATTGTTCTTTCACTCTGCCCGTCAGTTTATGGATGATATGCGGTGCTCATATCCAAACGAGTTCCCAGGGCCTGCTGTAGTGATTGCCAGAACTTTAATGTAAATCTACTATCACGATCGGATATAATGGAAATAGGTATTCCATGCCTTGAAATAATTTCCTTTATGTATAATCGTAATAGTTTCTCCATTCTATCCGTTTCCTTTATAGGCAAGAAATGTGCAGATTTGGTGAGACGATCAACTATTACCCAAATGGGGTCATAACCCCAGGTAGTCTTAGGTAACTTTGTGATAAAATCCATGGTAATACCGTCCCACTTCCATTCTGGGATTTCTGGTTGTTGAAGTAACCCTGACGGCTTCTAGTGTTCTGCTTTGACTTTAGAACAAGTTAAACATTCCCCGACATATGTTGCAACGTCTGTCTTTAAATTAGGCCACCAATAATGCGTCTTAAGATATTGATACATTTTTCCAACTCCAGGCTGTATCGAGTATCTTATCTTATGTGCCTCGTTCAATATCAACTTCCTTAATCCACCCAACTTTGGTACCCAAATACGTTTTGCAAAATATCGAATTCCGTCTTCCCGTATAACGAGTTGCTTCTCATACTTCTTCATTATTTCATTTCCTATGTTTTCCTTAGTAAGAGCTTCTCGTTGAGCCTCTTTGATTTGTGAGTTGAGATTCATGCGAATTTTTATGTTCATCGCTCGTACTCTAATTGGCTCTCGTTCCTTTCTGCTTAGAGCGTCAGCCACTACATTCGCTTTCCCAAGATGATAGCGAATCTCACAATCGTAGTCGTTTATCAGCTCGACCCACCTACGTTGCCTCATGTTCAGCTGTTTCTGATCGAAAATATGTTGAAGGCTTTTATGATCGGTAAACACAGTTCATTTAACCCCATATAAGTAGTGTCTCCATATCTTTAATGCAAACACTACTGCTCCTAGTTCTAGATCATGCGTCGTATAATTTCGCTCGTGAATCTTCAATTGTCGGGATGCGTACACAATAACTTTCTTTCGTTGCATAAGGACGCAACCAAAACCTTGTCGTGAAGCGTCACAATATATCTCAAAATCACCGTTCCCTTCAGGTAATGATAAAATAGGCGCTGTAGTCAATTTCTTCTTTAGTAATTGAAATACGTTCTCCTGCTCCGAGGTCCATTCGTACTTCTTCCCTTTTTGCGTTAAAGCTGTCAATGGCTTAGCTATTCGGGAAAAGTCTTGAATAAACCTTCTATAATAACCAGCTAAACCCAAAAATTGGCGTATCTGCGTTGGTGTCTTAGGAGTCTCCCATTTTTCAATGGCCTTAATTTTTGCTGGATCAACCTGAATTCCTTTGCTACTAACCACGTGGCCAAGAAATTGCACTTCTTTCAACCAAAAAGCACACTTAGAAAATTTGGCGTATAGCTGTTCTTTTCTTAACAACTCTAATATCAACCTTAAATGCTGCTCATGCTCTTGTTCACTCTTGGAATAGATAAGAATATCGTCAATGAAAACGATAACAAACTTATCTAAATACGGACTACAAACTCGATTCATGAGGTCCATGAATACAGTTGGCGCATTTATCAACCCAAACAGCATAACCAAAAATTCGTAATGACCATAACGTGTCCGAAAAGCAGTCTTTGGAATGTCTTCTTCTTTTACACGTAGTTGATGATAGCCCGATCTTAGATCGATTTTCGAATACACACATGATCCTTGCAGTTGATCAAATAAGTCGTAAATTCTCGGTCGTGGATACCGATTCTTGATAGTTAACTTATTTAATTCACGGTAATCTATACACATTCAAAAGGATCCATCTTTCTTCTTGACGAATAAAATCGGAGCTCCCCACAGTGAAGTGCTCGGTCGAATGAAACCACGGTCCAGTAATTCTTGTAACTGGCTTTGTAACTCTTTCATCTTAGATGGTGTAAGTCTGTATCGAGCACAAGCCACTGGTGCAGCTCCTGGTACTAGATCTATTTGAAATTCTACAGATCTAAATGGAAGTAATCCCGGCAACTCTTCTGGAAAGACTTCAGGAAAATCTTTTGCTACAGGCACGTCATTGATACTCTTCTCTTTTTCCTTCATTTCAACTTTATTAACATGTGCTAAGATTGCATAGCACCCTTTCTTCAAGCACTTTTGGGCTTTCAAACAGCTAATGAGTTTTAGCTTTGAGTTACCCTTCTCTCTGTAAATCATTACTGGCATTTTATCCTTACGAGGAATGTGAATTGCCTTCTTGGCACACACAACTTCAGCGCCTATTTTGGACATCCAGTCCATACTGACTATTACATCAAAACTTCCTAATTCTATGGGTATCAAATCAATTTTAAATGTTTCTCCGGCTAAATTTATTTTACAATCACGGCAAATTTTATCGGCTTTAATTAGTTTACCATTAGCTAACTCAATCATGTACTTAACATCTAGAGGTAATGATGAAAAATTCAATTTAGCATAAAAGTCTCTACACATATAACTTCTATCAGCACCAGTATCAAATATAATAGATGCTGATAAGTAATTAATGGTAAACGTACCGGTAACAAGCTCCGGGTCTTCACACGCCTCTCTAGCATTAATAATAAATGCTCTTCCACGTGCAGGTCCGTTATTCTTCTATGGATTCGGGCACTGGCTCTTATAATGACCCTGTTTCCTACATCCATAACAAGTAACAGTGGCCAAGGCAGTTCTATTTGCATTGGTGGCAGGAGTCTTGGTGTCATTGGTAATTGTAACGGGAACCCTACAATTTTCAGTAAGATGACCCCTTTGATTACAATTGTTGCATACCACATTACAATAACCAGAGTGATGTTTGTGGCATCTGTTACATAAAGGATTCCGTCCCTTGTAATCTGAGCTTGAACCACTACCCGCACCTTGCGTGGTTTCTTGTTTCTTGCTGGATTGTTGATGATTACCTTCCCACTTTCTTTTGTTTTCCGATGTCTTGACATCGGTGTTCTTATCCAAAATAATCTAGTCCATCAACTCGTTTTCCATGGTGATGGCTTCGTGAATAGTCTTGGGTTTCGATGCTGTAACATTTGCCTTGACATTTTTAGGCAAACCATCTTTGTACAGTTCTATCTTTCGTTCTTCGGTTGGTACCAATTCGGGACATAGCAAAGCTAATTCCATGAATCGTTGATTGTAGTTGATGAGTTCAGTACCAACAACTTTCAGGCTTCTTAATTCAGCTTCCAACTTTCTAACCTCGTTCCTTGGACAATACTCGTTGATTAGCATTGTTTTGAATTCTTCCCATGGAGTATCATAAGCTACATCTCCTCCTACGGCCTTCACATAGTTTTTCCACCACGTGAGTGCACTATCTTGTAGGGTGCACGATGCATACTTGGTCATGTCCTTCTCAATACAACCATTGATTTTAAACACAGACTCAATCTTTTCGATCCACCGGGTTAAACCGACCGGTCCTTCTGTTTCACTGAATGATGAGGGCTTGCAACCTTGAAAAGTTTTGTAGGTGCATCCCACACGAGGATTTGGGTTAATTGCAGCACCTCTTGCAGCCTTGACCCATAACATTCTGTCGTTCACTCGCTGATTGATGAGTTCCTCGATTTCTTGTTCCGTCATTCGGTTCAATCGCGCCATAATCTTCAATAAGAATGAAAAAAATAATTATTCACATGGAATATTATAGATGTAGTGTGTATTTACAGTACATCGTAGCTTATTAATAATATGAAACAGTTATTATTATAAAAGCCTTTTCTTCTTATTAGCGTTTTATAATTATATCTAGGTAGTACCTACCCGTTAAAGTTCATACTTAATAGCTTAGTACGAAAATCAATTACTACCACCCAAATAATACTCAACCATGGAAAATTATTGCATTTCACACTTCACTATTTTACATATGCTTATCTTACATCAAACATTAAGCAAACCACACTAGTAATATTATACAAAACGTTATATGATCCCATGGTTTAAAACAGCAGCGCATCATTTAACCCAAAATGTTTGTGTTTAAAGAAATCTCTTAAAGGTTATCCTGGCTGTCTCCCTGCGTTTTGGCTGAGGGACCAAAGAACTGGATGTCGGGATAGAACTAATAGGAATAGCGGGAATAGGGGTGGAAGTATCTGGTGGAGTTGGTGCCACAACATCCTCACTAAACTCGGGATTTGGATTTTCCAATTCAGTAGCCTTTCGTTTCTTTCCTCTTTCGAACTTGTCTTTCGTAATTTCCTGTATTTCTTCCTCCTCAGGATCACTTTCCGGTTCCTTTTCAATTGATTCATCTGGAAATTGTGAGTCTTCCCCAAAGGTGTCGTTATCATCATCGGATAGGTTAATGACTGGAACACTATCTGAGGATTCTGGTTCGGAGTCGCTGAATGTGATAACAAGTTCTAAGCCAGACATCTATCACACAACAACTAGCACGTTAGTACCACATAATATTTACATATTAATTTTTAACCAACAAGGATAAGCAATAGTTTTCAAATTCAAACACGGTTAAAGTCCAGACTCACTAATGCATCCTAACAAACTCGATAAGACACACTAATGCAAATTTTCTGGTTCTCTAAGACCAACGCTCTGATACCACCCGAAGCGTTCCATTCATATCGAATATAAACGTCACGTACTCATTGGTGTCATTGCGAGGTATTGACCTCTATATGTGATAACGCCAAAATTATACATGTTTATTGTCGTTATTTCGATCCAATGTTGTTCCATTTGTATGTAATTGTTATACGTATGTATTGTAATTCATGTACATTTGTAAAAAGTCCATTGTGAATGAATAAATGAAGACCAACAGCGAAAACAGAGTTAAAACGAAGATCGAAGGCATAAAACAGCCCGAAACCACTGAAACATGTCCAAATGCGGCGCATCTCTCTTAGATGCGGCGCATCTTTACACCAAATAACTCCCGACAGTTTCAGATGCGGAGCATGAAGACTTCTGGGCCAAAATAGCAACAGATGCGGCGCATCTGAGATGGATGAGGCGCATCCAAGCCAGATGCGGCGCATCTATCCCAGATACGGCGCATCTGACCCCCTGCCGACAGTCCTGAGTGCAGAATCGAGCTGGAATCTACTAAACGTAAAGAGATGCGGCGCATCCCAAAGAGATGCGGCGCATCTGGTCACTTTCTGGCCAAAATACCTAACTTTTTAGGCTATTTAATGAAGCAAATGGTTACTTACTTGGGAGACCTTCACTACTACGTTCTCCCCCAGTTTTAAGACGATTTTCAAGGTCCAAGGAAGGCTGCAAGTTAATCTCCACTCTTTCAACATCAATATTAAGCTAGGATCGTTTATCGCAATTGGTACTATTGTTCTATATCTTTTTAACATGAATTTAACTTGTATTTACTGTTTCATTAGTTCTACTATGATTATGTTAGGCTAAAAGCCTTGTGTGTTTGCTTCAATGTAAGATTTATGGCTTGGGATTGTTCTATACTTTGATGTTATGCTAGTTATACATATGTTTGATTGATTTAATTATCTAGTTCAACCGTAAGAACCATTGTTATGCATGTTTAGATCATTACTTCAATTATATAGATTGCAACCTATTAATGTGAGTTAATTAGGAAAACAATCTATACTTCAATACATCTAGTAATCTAGACGATGATACATACACTTAAGTGATTTTGTTATGTGTTTAATTCGGTAATTGAATAAGTTCCAAAGCAACATAGTTATGAAATTACCTCAAGTGATTGTTGTAATTAAGGTTTCATGTGAGTTTAACCGGGTTGAATCTAGTTAGTTAATCAATCTAAATCACCATGTTCTTTCAAGAAATCCATTGTTGTAATTATCTTTATATTCTAGTTCAATTATACGAGTTATGACTTGATTTATGTGAATTTACCAAAGGCTATAATTTGTACTTCAACACCTAGTGATCTAGACACCTATATGTGAATATAGGATGGTAATTGGATGATATTTAGGTTTTACAATCATGTAGTTTACTTAGAGTGATCTTAGTAAACTAGGTTTTATGTGAATTTAACCAAGAAAGAATCCTGTTGATTAAACATAGTTCTTAAGTTTATAAATATTGTGAAATTGATATAAACTACTCTATTGTAACTATCGCATAACGGTTTTAATTATAAAAGAACAATCCCTGTCATCTATCAAGCATAGAAGTAAACACCGCATTCTGATTATTGTCATTCATTATATTTATTTACTGTTTCGTTAAACAAAAACACAACTTCAAATATAAACCCCCTTTTTAGAATAATTAATCGTGGTAAAATCATTTAAACAAACTTCTCCCTGTGGATCGAACTGGTCAATTTACTTGCTAGTTACTACATGATCGGGTTTTAGTTGCCTGTATTATGTGTTAATTATTAAGCATATTGTCTACATTTTAAAGGTTAAGTCTTGACACATCAACTTTTTGGCGCCGCTGTCGGGGAGCGGTTTTGTTAAAATATTTTAATAAACTTTGAATTATTCGATCCTTTTGTAGGAATTCAATTCCTAGAAAATTTACTTTTTATTGTAAGCTTGTATTTTTGCTATTGGTTTGTTTGTAGTGTTGTGATTGCAGGATAGGCATTAGTGCATGAATCTACGTTCTTCCAACTCTAATTTAATTCCTTCATATCCTGAACCTGAAAGAGAACTTCACGAACGCTTAAGAGCTCAAGAAGTAGAATCTCTTGCTCAAGGTTTAGAATCACTTTCGTTAGATTCTAACTCTGAACCAATTGTTCAACCAATCATCGAGCCAGTCATTAAAGAAGAGGAAGAGATGACTGCTACAAATCAAACGATGGATGCTTTGATGAAGGCAACAAGGACAAGACAAGGCCACGCAATTGTTCAACCTACGATGACTGATGGTTTTGAAATAAAGAGGCAATTTCTCCACATGGTGACTAATACATGTCAATTCGATGGAGCCCCAAATGAGGATGCTAACGAGCATCTTCGTAAGTTTGTAAGCATTTGCAAGCTTTTCAAAATCAAAGATGTCTCCGATGAAGTTGCATGTCTAAAAATCTTTCCATGGTCCCTAAAGGATGATGCAAGAGATTGGCTAGACTCATTACCGGAAGGTTATATTGAAAACTGGAATGATATGATGGACAAATTTTTGTCAGAATTCTTCCCCGCTTCGAAAGCAGCAAAATTGCAAAGTGACATAAATCACTTCAAGCAAAAGTCTAACGAGACTCTTTATGAAGCTTGGACCCGATTTAATAAAATGCTTAGGGTATGTCCTCAACACGGGTTGAATACATTCCAAAAAGTCCAAATTTTCTATAAAGGAGTCAATGTGGCTACCCGGAAGGATATAGATGTTGCAGCAGGAGGATCAATCATGAAAAAAATGCCCGAAGACGCTCACACGATAATTGCCGATATAGCAGCCCATTCTCATAATTGGCATCAAGAGATGGAATTCTCTAGATCGTCAACAGTTGCTAATGTCGAAAGCAACGATGAAATCGCTGCATTAAAAGTTCAATTGGCAAATCAAGCAAGGCAAATCGAGAAGGTAACCAAAGAAATGCACGCTATCAGGGTAGGGTGTGAGTTGTGCCAAGGTCCCCATCTCACGCGAGATTGCGACCAAACGACGATGGAAGAGCAAGCAAATTTCCTAGGTTACATGCGAAAAGGTGAGATGAATTTTGACGACTTTCCGGCGGTTGAAGCAAATAACCGAAAATATCCTCCTGTCAACAGTTATCAAATAGGAGGACCTTCAAGTTCAAACAACAACTACCACGGAGGGAATGCAGGTTACCAAAATAACCAAAATTTCCAGAATCAAAATCAAAGAAATACACCACCGGGTTACAATCATCTAAACAATCGTAATCAACCCCCACGAAATTACCAAAATAATTTCCAACACAATCAACCACAAGCACAACCACAAGCACTTATACAACCACAACCTGAGAAGAAATCCGGTTTAGAAGATCTGTTGAGAGATTTTATGGTTAAACACGAACAAAATGCAGAAATTCAAACTCTGCAAATTCGCAATCAACAAGCTACGATTCAAAACTTAGAAAGGGATGTTGGAAGGATCTCACAGTTACTAGCAGAGAGACCACCTGGTGCTCTCCCCTCAAATACTCAAGTGAATCCTAGTAACAATCAAACAAGGAATGAGCATGTAAATGCTATAACCACTAGAAGCGGTTTAACTACTAACCCAGAGACCCTTAAGTCCCCGGAAGTTCCCTTGTCTCCTTCTGTTTTGCAGGTGCCTGTTGATATAGATGAGCATGTTGAAAAAGCGCAAGAGAAAGGTGATCCACCGGAGGTCATATCGAAGAAAAGTGAAGAACCACCAGTGAAGGTGTACAAGGCACCTATTCCATACCCAAAAGCGTTGAAGAAAGACAGACTCGCGAGCCAATATCAGAAATTTGCGGATATGATCAAGCAAATCAGCATTAACATGCCACTCGCAGAGGTTCTTAAGGGTATGCCCCATTACGGGAAGTTTTTGAAAGATCTCATATCCTCGAAAGGAAAATACCAAGAAGTATCTGCCACATTCCTCCATGAGGAGTGTTCGGCCATCTTGAAAAAGCAAAATGTACCTCCAAAATTGGGAGATCCAGGTAGTTTTATCATACCATGTATGATGGGTGACTCGGTAGTATATGATGCGCTAGCCGACCTAGGTGCAAGTGTTAACCTAATGCCTTACTCGTTATACTTGAAACTTGACTTAGGAGATTTGAAACCAACCCGGATAGGTATTCGATTAGCAAACCAATCATTTGATACTCCCATAGGTATAGCCGAGGATATTCTTGTAAAAGTTGGCTCACTTGTCTTTCCCGTCGACTTTGTTATTCTAGAAATGCAAGAGGACACAAAAGTTCCTATCATTTTAGGACGTCCTTTCCTTAACACTGCAGATGCTATCATTAATGTCCAAAAAGAACAA
Organism: Rutidosis leptorrhynchoides; assembly: GCF_046630445.1. NCBI lineage: Eukaryota > Viridiplantae > Streptophyta > Magnoliopsida > Asterales > Asteraceae > Rutidosis > Rutidosis leptorrhynchoides. The sequence goes on along the minus strand of NC_092336.1, from coordinate 204,826,626 downwards.
TTAAGTCTAGGTGTGGGTGACGAGAGAATAGTTTGTAATATTGACAAAGCCATGAAAAGACCCACTTCCACCGATGACTCTTGTTTTCAAATTGATGTTATAAACTTTTGTGTTGAGAATGAATTACAGGAGCTACTTGAAATTGATACCTCGGGGTTTGCCCCGGTGAGTAAAAGTGAATATTTCAATATTGATGAGGATTTTGATGAGTTGATGAAAGCGGTCACGGATGATGAGACCATGAAAGAAGAATTTCCTAAGGAAGAAGAATCATTTGAAGATATCGGAAATAAAGACAGATTCCGAATAAAGAATTCCTTGGAAGAACCACCCGTACTAGAGCTTAAGGAGCTACCCAAACACTTGGAGTATGCTTACCTCGAAGGTACATCTCAATTGCCAGTAATTATTGCTTCACATCTTTCCGGTAACGAGAAGAAAAGGTTAATCTCTGTTTTGAAAACCCATAAAAAGGCTATAGCCTGGAAAACGACCGACATTCCAGGGATAAACCCGTCTTATTGTACACATAAAATTCTCCTTGAAAATGACTTCAAACCAGTAGTACAAAGACAACGCAGGCTAAATCCCAACATGAAAGAGGTTGTTAAAAAGGAGGTAGTCAAGCTTCTTGACGCCGGGTTAATCTACCCCATCTCCGATAGTCCTTGGGTTAGTCCAGTACAAGTAGTACCCAAAAAGGGGGGTACAACCGTTATTGTAAATGAAAAAGATGAACTCGTTCCAACTAGAACGGTTACCGGCTGGAGAGTCTGTATTGATTACAGGCGTCTCAATGATGCCACTAGAAAAGATCATTTCCCGTTACCTTTTATTGATCAAATGATTGAACGATTAGCGGGGAAAGAATACTATTGCTTTCTAGATGGTTTCTCCGGTTACTTCCAAATTCCAATTGATCCCAACGACCAAGAAAAGACCACATTCACTTATCCTTTTGGGACCTTTGCCTATCGCCGCATGCCATTTGGTTTATGCAATGCACCAGGAACCTTTCAAAGGTGTATGATGGCAATTTTTGATGATATGGTAGAGGATTGTATGGAAGTCTTCATGGATGACTTTTCCGTGTTTGGAAACTCCTTTGAATCGTGTCTTTTTAACCTTGAACGTATGCTTATCCGATGTGAGAAAGCAAATTTGGTCCTGAATTGGGAAAAATGCCACTTCATGGTGAAGGAGGGCATTGTACTTGGTCACAAAATATCTCGTGCGGGAATAGAGGTAGATAAAGCTAAAATTGAAGTTATCTCTAAGCTACCTATACCAACGAATGTCAAGGCAATTAGAAGCTTTCTTGGTCACGCGGGATTCTATAGGCGATTTATCAAAGATTTTTCTAAAATCGCCCGCCCATTGACCAAGCTTCTTGAAAAGGATGCTCCATTTGACTTTGATTCTAATTGCGAAAATGCATTCTCGATTCTAAAGTCAAAACTCACACAAGCTCCCATTATCGTATCTCCGGATTGGAGTATGCCATTTAAGCTAATGTGTGACGCAAGCGACTATGCCTTAGGTGCTGTCTTAGGACAACGACTCGATAATCATTTTCTTCCAATTTATTATGCAAGCAAAACGCTAACGGGGGCTCAAATTAATTACACCACCACGGAAAAAAAGCTCCTAGCGGTTGTTTATGCGTTTGATAAATTTCGGTCATATTTGGTGTTGTCCAAAACCATTGTTTACACGGATCATTCGGCTCTTAGGTACTTATTCTCGAAACTAGATGCAAAACATCGTCTCATACGTTGGGTTCTTCTACTTTAAGAGTTTGACATTGAGATACGTGATAAGAAAGGAGCCGAGAATCTAGCCGCCGATCATTTATCCCTACTTGAAAACCCCGAATTAGATAAACTCGATGATACAATCATCAAGGACACATTTCCGGACGAATCTCTAATGAGGGTTGACAAAGAATCTGAAATCCCATGGTTTGCCCATTTTGCAAACTATCTTGCTTCAAGCATTCTTCAAAAAGGACTTTCTTATCAACAAAAGAAGAAATTCTTTGCGGATTTGAAGTCCTATTTCTGGGAACATCCCAACCTATTCCGTGTTGGTGCAGATCAAATGATTCGCCGTTGTGTGTACGGAAAAGAGGCTCAACAAATTCTCGAGCATTGCCATCAAGGGCCCACTGGCGGTTATTTTGGACCAAACCACACCGCAAGAAAAATCCTTGACTCGGGATTTTATTGGCCCACGATCTTTAAAGATGCCCATAATTTTGTTCGGACTTGCAATGCATGCCAACGAACGGGTAACATCACGAAAAAGGATGAGATGCCTCAAACCGGCATCCAAGTTTGTGAAATCTTTGATATTTGGGGAATCAATTTCATGGGACCATTTCCAAGTTCCCATAAGTGCAAATACATCCTAGTAGCCGTTGACTATGTATCTAAGTGGGCTGAAGCAAAAGCTTTACCTACGAATGATGCTAGGGTGGTGGTGAACTTCTTGAAAAATCTCTTCTCGCGCTTTGGAATCCCAAAAGCGCTCATATCCAATCGAGGAACTAATTTTGCCAACAACCTTCTTGAAAAGGTGTTGAAGAAGTATGGCGTAACTCATCGTTTCTCTACTCCGTACCACCCGCAAACGAGTGGTCAAGTGGAGAACACAAATCGTGCCTTGAAACGCATACTTGAGAAGACGGTTGATAACAACCCTAAGATTTGGAAACGCAAGTTGGATGATGCATTGTGGGCCTTTAGGACTGATTTTAAAACACCAATCGGTACCACACCATTTAGACTTGTATACGGTAAAGCATGCCATCTTCCGGTTGAAGTGGAACATAGAGCATACTGGGCATTAAAACTTTGTAATTTAGACATGGAAAAGGCTGGTGAAAACTGATTCATGCAATTGCATGAATTGGAAGAGTTGAGGTTAGAAGCGTACGAGAATTCGAGCTCGTATAAGGAGAAAACGAAAAGGTGGCATGATGCCCGATTGAAAGAAGTGAAAGAATTTAAAACCGGTGATAAGGTTTTGGTTTTTAACTCACGGTTTAAATTTTCTCCCGGAAAGTTGAAGTCCCGATGGACGGGACCTTATTTGGTGAAACAAGCATTCCCATCGGGATATGTTGAGTTGTTTGGAAACGGAAATACCTTCAAGGTGAATGGTCATCGCTTGAAACTCTATTTCAATGGAGTGGACACCACGGTTCGAGATGACATCACCCTATTCCCCAACGCTAATTAGCTTGGGACGGAGTCGCGTGAACGACTCGTTAAACTTCACAACATGTATATAGTCCCACTCGTGTACGAATTTTAATATATTTGAGTTTTTGAGTGATTTCTAAGTTATTATACGAACCAAGTTGTTTAGGGACCTTCCGAAATGTTTAAAACGCGAAAAAACGTCAAAAGCTGGTGCAACAGGGGCAGATGCGCCGCATCTGTGATGGATGCGCCACATCTGCAGACAAGAAAAATCCCGTGAATTTTGAATGCGCCGAGAAAGGGTCATGCGCCGCGTTTGGACCATCTGATGAGCCGCATCTGCTTCAGATGCACCGCATCTGAGCCAGATGCACCGCATCTGCTACAGATGCGCCGCATCTGTGTCTGTATGTTGGATTCTGCCCATTTTTTTTGCACAAATACGGGAGTTTATCATTTTTTCTCATTTTTTCACCTACTACTCCGAATCCCATCTCATTCTCTCTCAAAATTTCAATCTCTACTCACTAATTGAACCGATTAATCCCATCTTTGAGCATCAAATCCGAATATCAACATGAGAAAGGTAAGATTAATCCTAAACACTTCATGATTCTTGTGTTCTTCAATCTAAAAATCAGATTTAGCTTGTTCTTAGTGTGAGGATGTTTGAATGTTCATGTTTTGGTCATTATATGCTTAAATTGTTGCTACTAATCCTTATTCATGCTCTAATTTCATGATTATTTGCTTCAATCTTTACTTTGGAAATTAGGGTTCTTCATGAATTTAGGGGTTTCGGACTTTTGGCCATTAAATTATTCAATTGAGATATTTTGAAGTTTGATTACTAGTATACATTAACAAAATCGCATGAACCTTTGTTGAATTACACGAATACACAAATTATTGAATTTTAGGGTTCTTGAATTAGGGATTTTGACTTTTGTTAACTAGTAAGTGTTCTAAGTTGAAGTTATGCAAATCATTACTTATGGTAAACACATGTGAACCTTAACTTGGTGTTATTTCGATTTGAAAGTAATTATTATATAAGTTAAGGATTATATGATTAAGCATTTTGATGAAGTTGTTGACTTGAGATGAATTTAATGTTCTAAATGTATGAAAACCATTGATTGCATATTGTTTAACATGCTTTTTGATGAATGCCTATGGTTCCATATTTTATGACATTGCAAGTGTTTGGTGAAATGAAGCATGCTATGTATGATTATACTTGTAAAGTGATTTGAATCAATTGGCATACTAGTTCATGTTTGTTAAGAGTGAAAATAGTTCATACCATGTTAAGATATTGGTTAACATAAACATTGAGATTTAATTGGAACTTAACATATCCACATGGTTTTCGCTAGGTACAATATGAAAGATGTTTTGAAATTCTTTAACGCTAATCAACTTGGTTTGTTTTTTTGTTTGTTTGGTTTTGTTGTGTTTTTGTAGACTAGAGCATCATCATCAAACCCAAAATCAAAGAAGCAAAAAGCCCCAGCAATTGTAGATGAGGATACAAGTGAAGAAGAACATGCTGCTGAAGAGGAAGAAATGGATATTGATAACCGGCAGTTAAATGTTCGTGGATTAACCACTCCGGATCCATGGATCAATGCAGTTTGAGGCATCTGGAATACCATGAACGGATGAAGGCACTTCTACACAAAGACGTATATCCGGGGAAATATATCGATTGGACACCATTAGAGGAAGCCGGCGAATATCAAAATTTTTGCAACCTTTTCCGAGTAACGTATCACGGCCATCGAATATATGCTTGGGAAAACCTGTTCAGAATGCAAGAAAAAGTGTATCCACTTTTAGTCAAAGAATTCGTTGGTTCACTTAGGGTTGATTTCACGTCACCAACATCGGGTACATTTATGAGATTTCGTCTTGGAGGGCAAGACAGGACATTAACGCTGCTGCAATTTGTGAAGGCGTTGGATATTTATGAAGGGTTGCCATATCAACTGATGCAAAATTACTTTAATCAATGTATATACTATGTTTCTTCTTTTAATCATTCAGAAGCATGGGTGGACATGAGCAATACCGCATATAGTGCAAGCAAGCAGACTTGTAGCAAGCTACGTACCTACGAGCACCGATGCGTCCAACGATTCATTTCAAGTACCATAAACTGTCGAAAAGACAGTAGTGAAAAAGTCACCAACTTGGATATATGGTACATTCACGCGATAATGGATCACTCCCATGTTCATATCCCACGAATGATTGTCACTTTCCTCCTCGAAGAAAGGAAAAAGATTACACCAATCATGGGCTGCCATTTTGTAACCAGGATTGCCGAACATTTTCGAATCAACACAAGTGGGTTAGAGGAGAAACATATGATTACCTTTGATAGAGTGAGTTATACAAGGGCGAACATTTTGATGAGGGGGTCGAACGGCCTTCTAACAAGGTATGAGGATCCAGTGAACAGGCAACCAGAACAGCCCCAACAGCAACCAGATCCACAGCCGAATGTTGGAAGTAGTTCGGGTCCGGGAAATGATTGGGAGGCTTACATGGCGCGCTAGTTTTCAGATATGCGACTCCATAGTGATCAAAACACCTAAAAGGTAATTGATCACTACGATGCAGGTAACAGGGAGATGCAACATTACATTGATGTTGGGAATGATCGAACATGGTATACTCAAGCGGGGCAGCAAAATCAGCTTAATTGGATACATGAACAGACAGTGTCATACGCTGCAGATCCCGCTAACTATACCCCCTCTCCTTGGCCTGCATACGATCCTTGGGTTCGAATGGGTGATCCATATCCTGCACCTTATCCTCCTCCTCCTAACCCGCCTACTGAAGACACTGCGGTCGTCCCTGCTCAAGGAACTTATCAGGGGTATAACCCCTCAATATTTCAGGACTACGACGCGGGAAATCAAAGCGAAGGTGGAGCTGGCCCAAGTAACTCATTTTGGGGATTTTTCTGAAGATGACGTAATTTTTCCTGATGTGTGACAGGTTTGGTTGATGTTGGTTTATTTCAAAAACAATTTCTTTTCAAGTTTGGTGTGTAATAACTAGATAATATTTTGGATAATTGTGATTTGAATAATTTAGATAATTGAAAGTGGGGTTTTTAGTACATGGAGTACACCCCCATTTATTTGTGTGAATCGTATGGTACATTTGTTTGAATTGCTACAGGTGAGCATTGTGCTATATGCTGCATTTTTACAAAGACTGGCAGTAAGTTCAGCACATACTTGATTGGTGATTGTTTTGTGGTTGCAAGAAGCGGATGATGTTCTTATGCTGGCATTCAGTTCAGCGCCATCATCCCGTGAACTTCGGTTTTAAACCTTGAAAGTAATAAACTCTCTTACACTCTTTGACCCTCTTGAATTTAAATTTTTCTGATTTCATGTAACGAGGACGATACATGAACTCAAGTGTGGGGAGGAAGTTATAAATTCTTTCGGGTTTTTGATTTTAGTTAAAAAGGCTTAAAATGGTGAAAATTTTTAAACTTTTATCTTCATAAATTCAAATTTTGTTTAAAATTTGTAGATTTTAAAACTAGGTGTATACACCGAAATTATTATCACAAAACAAATTAAGAAACAACCAAATGATTGAGTTTGTCATATAAAAGATATAATCATCATGCTATACAACATTCTGGATGAAATGAAAGTCATCAAGTAATTTATTGTTCTAACAATCTAATCCAATGCTCATCCATGTAATGATTGTGATGGAAGTCAAGTCTTCCAATATGACACACTTGCTAACTTATGTTAGAAGTCGTAGTCAAGAACAGCTGTAGGTTGACGAAAAATATTGAAAAGTCATCTCTATCATCGGCTGGAAATCCACCTCACCTCAGCATCAAACAGGGTTTTTGGTGGTCAGACTTATCCTAACCATGAGATGGATCTGTCTCGTACAATGGGGGGCACAGTGCAAATTAGCTTTTAAGACTAATGAATCTAATCCCCAGATGGATGATCTCCATAAAAATCAACCGCATCTATGTTGACCGCGGTTAACATACATATACCATAACAAATTGAGGTGTACAAACTCATGGTTCACCGATGATATTTGGACATGATATAGTTTCTTCTAAAACTTATGCTATTTTATGAACTATATTGTGTAAAATCATTTTTAGGACATCCGGTTTCAAGTTCCATGATACTTCAATCATGGGGGCGAGTAGCTTGCTAAGCGCCGACTGAGGCTTCGGTTTTCAGTTACCCTCAACCGGACTTTGAGGTTAAAACCGGAAAAATTGATTAGTGTAAAAACTAACATGAATAATTTTCAAAACATAAAAGGTTTTTAGCAAAGGTCCTAATTTCCCTAAGGATCCAAATTTTCAAGAAATGTGGACTTTAAAACCCACCTTTCGACTTTGGCGTGATTTCATTTCGCGTGTATACTCCAAAGGTGTGTGTACTCAAAAGGCGTGAGTTTGATTCGTGTGTGAAATAAGTGTGAGTGTGATATATTGTGACCCGAGTGTGATTTCCATATAGCGTGAGTTATTTTGTTACTAAATAACTTGTGTGTCTTGTGTATTATATCGAGAGAGTGTGAGTCCCATTTTTTTTTGTGTTCTCATTTAAATAAGTGTGTTTACTGTAGTAAATTTCGATTTCTTGTAAGTCTTGCTTGAGGACAAGCAAGGTTTAAGTGTGGGGATTTTGATAACGCCAAAATTATACATGTTTATTGTCGTTATTATCCAATGTTGTTCCATTTGTATGTAATTATTATACGTATGTATTGTAATTCATGTACATTTGTAAAAAGTCCATTGTGAATGAATAAATGAAGACCAACAGTGAAAATAGAGTTAAAACGAAGATCGAATGCATAAAACAGCCCGAAACCACTGAAACAGGTCCAAATGCGGCGCATCTCTCTTAGATGCGGCGCATCTTTACACCAAATAACTCCCGACAATTTCAGATGCGGAGCATGAAGACTTCTGGGCCAAAATAGCAACAGATGCGGCGCATCTGAGATGGATGCGGCGCATCCAAGCCAGATGCGGCGCATCTGTCCCAGATGCAGCGCATCTGACCCCCCTACCGATAGTCCTGAGTGCAGAATCGAGCTGGAATCTACTAAACGTAAAGAGATGCGGCACATCCCAAAGAGATGCGGCGCATCTGGTCACTTTCTGGCCAAAATACCTAACTTTTTAGGCTATTTAATGAAGCAAATGGTTACTTACTTGGGAGACCTTCACTACTACGTTCTCCCCCAGTTTTAAGACGATTTTCAAGGTCCAAGGAAGGCTGCAAGTTAATCTCCACTCTTTCAACATCAATATTAAGCTAGGATCGTTTATCGCAATTGGTACTATTGTTTTATATCTTTTTAACATGAATTCAACTTGTATTTACTGTTTCATTAGTTCTACTATGATTATGTTAGGCTAAAAGCCTTGTGTGTTTGCTTCAATGTAAGATTTATGGCTTGGGATTGTTCTATACTTTGATGTTATGCTAGTTATACATATGTTTGATTGATTTAATTATCTAGTTCAACCGTAAGAACCATTGTTATGCATGTTTAGATCATTACTTCAATTATATAGATTGCAACCTATTAATGTGAGTTAACTAGGAAAACAATCTATACTTCAATACATCTAGTAATCTAGACGATTAGATACATACACTTAAGTGATTTTGTTATGTGTTTAATTCGGTAATTGAATAAGTTCCAAAGCAACATAGTTATAAAATTACCTCAAGTGATTGTTGTAATTAAGGTTTCACGTGAGTTTAATCGGGTTGAATCTAGTTAGTTAATCAATCTAAATCACCATGTTCTTTCAAGAAATCCATTGTTGTAATTATCTTTATATTCTAGTTCAATTATACGAGTTATGACTTGATTTATGTGAATTTATCAAAGGCTATAATTTGTACTTCAACACCTAGTGATCTAGACACCTATATGTGAATATAGGATGGTAATTGGATGATATTTAGGTTTTACAATCATGTAGTTTACTTAGAGTGATCTTAGTAAACTAGGTTTTATGTGAATTTAACCAAGAAAGAATCCTGTTGATTAAACATAGTTCTTAAGTTTATAAATATTGTGAAATTGATATAAACTACTCTATTGTAACTATCGCATAACGGTTTTAATTATAAAAGAACAATCCCTATCATCTATCAAGCATAGAAGTAAATACCGCATTCTCATTATTGTCATTCATTATATTTATTTTCTGTTTCGTTAAACAAAAACACAACTTCAAATATAAACCCCCTTTTTAGAATAATTAATCGTGGTAAAATCATTTAAACAAACTTCTCCCTGTGGATCGAACTGGTCAATTTACTTGCTAGTTACTACATGATCGGGTTTTAGTTGCCTGTATTATGTGTTAATTATTAAGCATATTGTCTACATTTTAAAGGTTACGTCTTGACACATCAATATGTGACATTTTTCAAAATCTGCATACGTTTTTATAATACAAACCATAACCTTTATTATAATCAAGGGTTCAAACAGCATAATAATGATTATCGTTTAGCGATAATCTTAGTTTTACAAACTCTACATTTGATAATAACAATACGATTTCCAACATATTTCACATTACAAATCTTCCGATATGCAGTTTTATTTTTGACACAAATATGCATACTCCAAATCCTGCTTAAATTCGGCATAATGCAGCGGAAGCTTTTAATTATCACCTGAGAATAAACATGCTTAAAAAGTCAACATAAAGTTGGTGAGATATAGGTTTAATGCTAGCAGCGTTATAAATATAGACCACAAGATTTAATATACATAAACGTTTTAATAAAAATATTCTAAGTGGTTGAGCACTTGATAACCATACTTAACATTTAATCAACGTCGCATATTCCCTTTATTATGAAATCTCACTACACCGTACCAAGTGTAGTCACCGAAACGAAGTACTGTGTAACCGTTGAATACTGGTCGTCCAGTCCGGTTGGGGTTGTCAGGCCTGATAGATCTATCAACAGGATTCGCGTTTACAATACCTCATGTAAATAGTAGTTACCAAGTTACAGGGAAATATGCCAGTGGTACAACTCAACGTAGAATATATATTTATAATCACTTGTGTCCATAACGTAAATCATAAAATGCATGTATTCTCATCCCGAAATATTTAGAGTTTAAAAGTGGGACTATATACTCACTTTTGCTTTGAAGATATTTAACACAACTTGATCTCCGATAGATATCACGAACCTAACCATATATATAATATATTAACAAATTTTCTTTTCAAATAATCGTTACATATATACTTATAATACTTTTAATATCTATTAGTCCGTAGTTAGCAGTCCGATGTTAGTGGTCCACAATTAGTTGCTCAATAAATAAATAAAGACCCCATCGTATTCGTATTGATCAGAATTAATCTCGACCCATGGTGCCATGTTGTCAAATGACGTGTTGCGTACATAAAGTACCGTGTTGTCAAATGACGTGTTACGTACAATCATGAGGTCTTATAATTAATCTTCTCGTATTGTTTACGGATGGTCCTGAAATATATAAAATCAAATCATAAGTAAATATATATAAAATAACATATTAATTAGCAAAGATATGATTAGTTTAGTTTTACTCCAATTAATTTCGTAGCTAAACTAGCTTTGGATACCCAATTTTGTTTTAGCCGTAGTTTCTTCAATATAACTCCGTTTTTGTTGGTTTAACTTGCCACTTCCTTGGATCGAGTCATTATTTATGAATATGAACTGTAAATACCTTAGTTTGCATTCGAAATCACAGGTTATAGGTCAAACTTTGGTGAATCTTATGAAAGTGATCATTTCCGTTGTAAAAACAACATCTAGATGATCATTTTTACAAAAATACTTACACTTTGAGTTACACCATGAGATTTTTATATATTAACATATTCATAAGAAATATCATTTTTCCAGAATATAAACTTCCAATTCAAAGTTTAAGATGGTTTTTAATTATCCAACCCAAAACAGCCCCCGGTTGCACTCCAACGATATAGATTCAGTTTTAAGGTGTTCTTTGTAAAATCAAGTTGTATCTTGTTAAGTTAGCATATCATTATGATATATTACAGGTCTTGAAGTGTTTAAACGTTAAGTTAGAAGGATCTATTTAGTTTGCGAACAAGTTTGAAATCATTCAAACTATGTTCTTGTTGTCAAAATTTTATAACACAAAATAAGATAGCTATATAAATATGAATCGAATAAGATTATGGACAAGATTACCACCTCAAGTTACTTGGATAAGGTTACTGAAAAGGAAGTATAACTCTTGATCTTAAGGAGTGGTAAAATTGGATTGAAGATTGGAAACAAACTTAGGACATAAACTTGAAATGAAAGTAATATCTTGTAGTGTTCTTGTTTGATCTTAATATGGTGGTTATTAAGGTGATTCTTGAGAGAGTTTTTTCTGGATTTTCTTAAGGATGCATGAGGCTTACAAGTGTGTGTTCCTAGCTAGAGAAAATATGTAGTAAAAATTGAAAATGGAAGGGATATAAATGGTGAAGGATGGCGTGATTATGGGGGGAGACAAGAACAAAATTCTAGTTTGTTATTTTGTATAAATATCAATGCTAGCTTTCAATTAAGGTTACCTCTCCTTGAGGGCAGTATATAGGGCTGATTAGGATGTTGATTTGATGTGTATATACCAATAGTAATTATGTATAGAAGCTGGTTAGGGCAGTAAATATAACTATCTTTTGTGAATATACTTATATTGTTTTATGTATTAAGCCTTTTAAAAGTGATTAAATACATATTTATACGATACTTGTATAAGCATTATAGGTTAAAGGTATGTATGTCAAATAACGTTACGTATACTTATCGTTTTGAAAACTTAAGTTAGTAGTCTCAAAGTATACTTATAACTTATTGTTATTAGTACACAATGAGATGTTAAACCATCCTTAGATCATGTTAAGTATGTATAAATTCGTATATGTACACAATCGTATAATTATCGTATGTTCTATAGTTCGTGATATCATCGGTCAAATTGGACGGTCAAACGTTGTGTAAAACTCTTTTCAAAAACACAAGTCTTAACAATTTGGATTACTTATTATGTTGGTAAGGTTTAATTTATGTAAATATTAATCTTATATGATTGAAACGATCGGAAAAATCCGGGTCGTTACACCATCACTTCCACTCATTCATCTCCCACCTCTCTTTCCTTTTTCTCTCTAGTTCAAGAAACCCTCATTTCACCCAATTCATTAAATCACCATCTAAATTCGATCTAGCGAGCCTACAACAAAACAAATTACATATTTGGAATCATCTCTTCATCCTCTATAACTTGATACTAATTTCATCTCGTTTGGGTAACTTTTCTAAAACTCTAGATTTTATGTTCTTGATGTTTTTGACTTATAAAAGTGTTAGTTAGTGTCTATGGCTCGAGTCTAACATGAATATATGATTTGTATGCTCGATCTTGTTGTTTTGCATAAACTAGCATGAACTTGAAATGAGTGTGTTTAATCTTGAGTTTTGGATGCTTTAATGTTGTTTAAATGTTAAAGTTCATGTATTAAATGTGTTACTAGCATCGTTAGCTTCGTTTTGGTATGTAGGTTGATTTGGAAAAACTTCGTTAGCATGATTGTTGATTTTATGATTTTTGGTTAGGGTTTGATAGACCTAAATTAACTTTTGATGCATTGAATACTTGTTAATGTTGTTGATAAGTGTTTAGTTGCAATGTATATTTAATTACCTTCGAAACAGCATATCGTATGTGTAAATTGGATTCCCGAATCACCATTTGCAGTTTTTGAGCTTGAAACGTTAAATAATGATTATTCGGCGAGATTTCGGTTATTATAAATGATGTTTTTGTTTAAAGAAATGTGTTTATTGTATTTCTCATTAAATTACCTTTCCAACGATATAAGATTCTTGTTTTAGATGTTTCCTGTTCATGATTTATGTTAGATTGAAGTTTGGTTCGTGCATATAACAAATTTAGCAAACAGCTCCTGAAAATACCCACTTCGCGATCGCAAGTTTGGACTCACGGTCACCAGATGCTGAAAAAGGCCACTTCGCAGTCGCAAGGTTGGGACTCGCTGTCGCGAGATTCTCCCTGACCAAAGTCAATTTTTGATTTTTGCAATTTCGTTCCCGTTTACTCGCAACTCCGTTTAACATGAAATTTTGCCAACATGCTTATATATGACTACGTTTATATGTGTAATGGTCGGAAACCCGACCCAACCCCGTTGACTTTGACTTTGACTTTGACCAAGTTTGACTTTTAGTCAAACTTAACCAAACTCTTATGCAATCGTTCTAACTTGCGTTTATACTTATATCTTGCATGAAACTTGACAATTTGACTCACATGCTATATTAATCGAGTCATAACAAGCCATAGGACTAATTGAACACTTTGACCGACTTTATACTTTACCGATATTGATACAACCTATTGTTTAGGTCAACACTAGCATTCGTTGTTACACACGTTAACTTTGTGAAGTATATTTATTCTCGTGCACTCAAGGTGAGATCATAGTCCCACTTTTACTCTTTTAAACTAACATTTGGGATGAGAAAACATAAACGTTTCGTTTTACAAAGTGAACACAAGTACGAAAATAAACATTCTAAGTACGAGTTAGAACAAAAATCCTCAATTCGATTATCATTAGTTACACTTGTCGGGTGTAAGCAAGAACTTATGTTGTATGGCCATATGGGTTTGACAAACCCTCATTCGGACGGTTCGCTTCCGTTAAGCGAATGAAATATATTTTTGAGAAACAGTGTATGTTCTAACACTATTGTGTATGGGGTAAAAGAAAAGTTAAGCCTTGATAATTGGGTGCTCGTGATATCAACTTTTAGAATGTATTACTATTATATCAACGTTTCAAATCTTGTGGTTCAACTTACTTACTTACTCATTTACTTACTAAACCTATTATTTCACCAACATTTTCGTTGACAGATTTCTATGTTTTTCTCAGGTCCTTGAACGTGAAGTGTTACATGCTTCCGCACGCTATTTTTGATACTTTCTTGGATGTCGAGTATACATGGAGCGTCTTTTGACTTACTTTTAAATTGTGTCACATAGGTTTCATTTATACGTTAAACGTTGTAATGTAACTAGTCGTTGAACTACTTTTGTAAACTTGAAACATCTTTACATTTGAAATGAATGCGACATATTTTGGTCAAACGTCATTTTAAAGACTTATGACCACGTCACAGGACCTAAGTAGACGGCGCCGTCAATGAAGATTTTGTTGGGTCGCTACAGATGGTATCAGAGCATTGGTTGTAGGGATTTAGAGTTCATTGGTATCGACCCCAAGTCATAGGGTACATTAGTGAGTCTAGACTACAACCGACATATAATCTCACGTTGTTGATTTGATTGACACGCCATCTTGACTTTATGAGGTAATGTTAAATACACATGTGAATTATGATAATATAATTGCCGGGATTATATTATGGTGATTCATGTTAAATGCTACAGAACGTGATGATTCACAGACCATATCGTCATCATGTGCCATGTTACACGACTCTTACATTCTACCTCATCTCCAAACACTTTAAGAACATATCTTCTTGATAGTTCTATTTTTCCAAATATTCTGGTAATTTGAAAAATCAAGACCGTGTCATTACAATTTCCTTCTTAGAACATTAATTATGTTCATTCCGAAATTCATACCTACGAATTCTGGATCATTATTCGCTTGATTTAAAGTCGGGAAGAGAAACAAAAGAATAAATTCTGAAATAAAAATGGGAGTATAAATCACAGCAAATAGAAAAGAGCATTAATTGTGGATGACAATGATTATGGAAGACAGAAGCAGGGACTTTGAAATATAAGGGAAGATATAAAATCCAACAACAACCCAGAAATTACAAACCATATATATCGATGCATATAGCAATATAAAGACACGGGAGAACTAAAAACACTATAAAACCAAGAGTATAGTAGAAGTAAATAGATTCTTCCGGTGGCAGATGAAAAAGAAGAATGACAGATATGAAGGTTAGGAGTATATCAAGAATCAGAACTGGATGGAGCATATTGACGAATGCTTTAAAGTATGAGTTGTAGGAGAAAGAATAGAAGGTGTGGAGTTGTGGAAATAAGGAAACGAAAGGGGTAGATATATAGTAAGATATCCGACAGAGCAATCAAAACAGATTATCGCATTTAATCAAAGCGGATCCTAATTTCCTTAATTACCAAAGAACCAAATCTTATTACGAAGATTTTCTCTAAATCCCTTGAATTCCGGAAATCAACCGGGACTACGTCACCAGTTAAGACGAACTTGAATTTATTCATTTCACTCTTTTGTGATAGCTTCACTCGTACTCTTCACAAAATTAAATGGTTTTATCTATATTACTCAATGATGATAAAACTCTAATTTTCAGCTTGTATGCATCATGAAAACATACTTATTGTCAGCCATGACCATCCCAATCAAATTTCGGGACGAAATTTCTTTAACGGGTAGGTACTGTGACAACCCGAAAATTTCCGATCAAATTTAAACTTAATCTTTAAATGATTTAATGTTTTCGACACAATAAGCAAAGTCTGTAATGTTGAAATCTCAAAAACTTTGAACTGTGTTCATGTATTCATTTACCCTTCGACTGCTCTCGATGATTCACGAATAATTATGTGTAAATAGATATGTATGAATATATACATGTGTGTGATTATTAAATTGGGAAATATTAATAACACATTTAACGGTTTGATTGGTATGAAAATAAGTTATGAAATTATTATATGACTCAAAAACGTTAACAAAGTATTTGATGAATAATACTTTACATAAACGTATTAGTTTCAATATATGTTTATCGACGGAAATTAAAAGATAATATTAAATGATTGATGTATCAGATACATTATGATATGATTACAGGTCTCTGTTGAGAGGTCCACTTTGATTCAGGAAACCTTTCCTTTTTAACGGTATTCGAAATAATTGGTAAAGTGATTTACAAGTAAAAACAAATATTAGTGGAGGTTCCTGTTTGAATTTCAATTCATGCTTTACAATAATTTCCACGTGACTTTGTTATGATAACTATTTTAACTTTCATCTTATTTAATGAGAATGTAAGAACGGGGAATTAAATAAACTTAGACGTTAGATATCGACAAGTTGGGTAAATTGACGTTTTGCATTAAAATGATTTCATACGTTTATCTAACCATTGAACTTTATCCCACGCTTCTTCATCAAACGATAATTTAAAAACTTGAAAATCTGTTATGAGATATATACGATCTTACTTTTCTAAAATATTTCATGATATAACGATTTCCATTATTTAACCTTTTAACAAAATGATTCCTAAATATATTTAGCTTTGAAAATAAATTATACTATTTATTTGATTTAGTTTCAAACGTACTAAAAACATTTTCAGTTTAAAAAGAACTTCATTATTAAAACACTTTATAAGATAATTTGTTATGAATTTTGAAGAATTTAATTAAAAGCCTTGTATTATAAATTTATAAATATATTTTTAATGTTTTTAAAAGATAAAGATATTACTAAATAATAATTTCGAAAGAATTTTAAACGATATGAAGAACTTTGAAATATATTTAGTTTGAAAAATTATATATTATATTATTAAATAAAAATTTCAAAAATTTATATTTCGAAATGAATATATATATATATATATATATATATATATATATATATATATATATATATATATATATATATATATACATATATATACACATATGTACATATAACGAGACATCGACTTATAGAAGCAAATGACCAAAACTCTCAAATGAATAAGTTACATTTTGAGTGGGATAGTTTTCATTGATTTGAGTCTTGTTATCTATATAGATACATTACACGAAATATAAAGTACCAGTTTTCTAAGCGTACGAAAATGCGTTCGAGAAATCGGAAACGAGACATAAGTCAAGCTTTAACGTACAATTTATCGGAGTTAATTTTACAAGTCATCTATGCTCGTGAATATAATATAATATATATATATAATTATATTAATTAAGTAAATATATTAATATATATTCAAACGAGTGTCGGCAGCCCAAAATAATGGAACATGAGCTGTCAAATATAGCCATGCGATCGCATGGGGTCTGGAGGCTGGTCACATTATAAAAAGCTCGATCGTTTTGGCTTCAAACGCACACACACATATCTATATCTCTCTCTATATTATTATTATTATTATTATTATTATTATTATTATTATTATTATTATTATTATTATTATTATTATTATTATTATTATTATTTATATTATTATTATTATTATTATTATTATTATTATTATTATTAAGGATTAATATTATTAATCTTATTTTTATTATTAGTAGTATTAGTAGTAGTATTATTATTTAGTATTATACATAAAATACTACGACGAGGTCATGAGTGAATTATTTTCAAACAGGTTTCCGAGCGGGATAAAGCTAAGGAAATTATGGGTTATAGCTATGGAGGTTTTGGGTATGGTTCGGGGGTATTGCTCGTGAGTCAAACTAGTGTTTATCATCTCCGTTGCGTCTACGTAATTTCCTGCAATATTGAATCACAATATTGATACGTGAGCATTCATATCTTATCTTTTATATATTAATAGTGTATCCATGATTAGTGCTCGAGTATATATGATCATGCATGCTTGTATGCTAAACTTCGTCGTTAGATAGTTTAGGATGAATCACGAATTTGATACATATGCTACTGAGATAAGGTATATGATATGCATGTCGTTGGAAAGCTGACGAAAAATTAATAACTTTTCATTTAGAAAGCGTATGGTTTCGATGAACGGATTAAGAGTTATAGTCAACTGAATTATTATTAATCTTAGTATTATTATTATTAAAATGATTATTATTATTATTATTATTATTATTATTATTATTATTATTATTATTATCGTCGTTATTATCGTCGTTATTATTATTGTCTAATTATTATCATTATTATTATCATTATCGTTATTAATATAAATATTATCATTAAAAATTATTACTGTTATTATTATTACTATCGTTATTATCATTAAGATTATTATTAACATTATTATTATTATTATTATTATTATTACTATTATTATTATTATTATTATTATTATTATTATTATTATTATTATTATTATTATTATTATTATTATTATTATTATTATTATTATTAGTATTATCATTAATATTATTATAGTATTTATTATTATTACTATCATTATCATTAAAATTAATATTAGTATCATATAATTATTATGATTACTATTATTATCATTTTAGTATTATTGCTATTAAGAATTATCGTTTTAAATAGAATTATTATTTTTATATATAAAATTTTATTATTAAAAAGTAATGTTATTATTAAAAATTATCATGATTAAAAATTATTATTTTATTATAATTAATATCATCAATTGTAAATAAATATTGTTATTATTATTATTAGTAGAATAATAATAATAATTATTATTATTACAAAATAATATAACTTTTACTCATTATTATTATTATCAATATTATTTTATGAAATAAATAGGTGATACAACGATATTTGTACCACACGTAATATAATTACATTAATAATACATACTACAATATTTTTATGATTTTAAATGAACTTTATAAATTTTATTATTTGAGATATATAAAAATATATTTTCATCATATATAAATTTTAATATAAATTTTTATTTATTAATAAATAACTTGTAATATTTACTTTAATAAAATTTGATAAATATATTTAAATATAAAAAACAACTATACTTAAGTTATATAATAAACACGTATAGATTTTGGAAATCTTTTCGGGTCAAATTGACTTTTGTTGACTTTTGTATGATAATCTCGAGCATTAGGATTGTGATACACTACGACTTGACTAAATTGATAGACAGATACTGACCAACATATAAATATACATAATTAATATAGGTTCGTGAATCCGAGGCCAACATTGCACTTGTTCAGTGCCGTCATTTGCATTATTGCTACGAAATACAGTATTGTGAGTTTCATTACTCCCTTTATATATATATATATATATATATATATATATATATATATATATATATATATATATATATATATATATATATATATATATATATATATATGTTTGGGACTGAGAATACATGAGCTGCTTTTATAAATGTTTTACGAAATAGACACAAGTACTTAAAATTACATTCTATGGTTGGATTATTAAACCGAATATCGCCCTTCAAGTCTGGTAACCTAAGAATTTAGGGAAATGGCCCCTGATTGACGCGAATCTTAAAGATAGATCTATGGACCTTGACAAGTCCCATTCGGGTTACGAATGCATTAGTACTTCGAGATTATTATTATACAGACGAGAGGTTCTGTTTGGGCATATTCTATGCATTAAAGTTAACGTCGGTTACCAGGTGTTTAATCTATATGAATGATTTTTAATTCGCAGGTTATGCGTACTATTTTGTACTCTGGTTACGCGTACAATTAAATATCTGAAATCTTATGGTCTATTAAAATGATGGAAATGAATGTTTATGATAAACTAATGAACTCACCAACCTTTTGGCTGACACTTTTAAGCATGTTTATTCTCAGGTAATAAAGAAATCTTCCACTGTGCATTTGCTCATTTTAAAGATATTACTTGAAGTCATTCATGGCATATTTCAAAAGACGTTTTATTCAAGTCATTGAGTTCAATAAAGATTATTATTAAGTAAATGACAGTTTAGGTCATTTATAGTTTGGATATTATGAAACGGTATGCATGCCTATCAACTTTCGATGTAATGAAAGTTTGTCTTTTTAAAATGAATGCAATGTTTGTAAAATGTATCATATAGAGGTCAAATACCTCACGATGTAACCATATGTTATTGTATTCGTCCTTATGGATTAGGACGGGTCGCTTCAAATCAATAATGATGAAACTCTATTTATCAACTCATATTCTTCATGAAAACATTTTTATTGTTAGCCATGACGACCTCACTCATATTTCGGGATGAAATTTCTTTAACGGGTAGGTACTGTGACGACTTGGAAAATTTTGACTAATTTTAACTCAAACTCTCGATACGATTTAATATTTTTGACACGATAAGAAAAGTCTGTTAGGTTGAGTCTCAAAAATTTTGAACTGTTTTCATGAATTTATTTGACCTTCGACTGTCCCTACGATTCACGAACAATTAATTGTAAATAGATATGTGTGACGACCCAAAAATTTCCGAACAAATTTAAAGTTAATCTTTATATGATTTCGACATGATAAGCAAAGTCTAACGTTGAGTCTCAAAATTTTTTATTTTTATTTTTTTTGAAATGGTTTCATATATTAAATTATTCCGTGACTACTTTCGACGATTCATGAACCTTTGATCATAAATAGAACTGGAAATATAGATAACTATACATGTAAATAATTATATATTAAATTAAATATATTAATGAACTATTATGTGATTTAGAAAGAAAATTTAGTCTCATTATTTAAAACCGATTATTCAAATATAGAGAATAGATTGAATATACATAATTTGTTATATCACTACGAATACATTTATTATCATAATTAATAACATTATTATTATCATTTTTTTTACTATTATTATTTATATTATTATTATTATAATTATTATTATTATTATTATTATTATTATTATTATTATTATTATTATTATTAATAGTATTATTAGTAATATATTTATATTTATTATTTATTAATATATTAAGTATAAATTATAATGTCTGCTAAAGTTACAAAATATGTTACACATCATTTTCTTCTTTTTATATTTTTATGACTTCTTGTTGATCAGTGATCAGAGTTGTTAAGAGGGAATCCACCCTTTCTTGCATTTTTGTCTCCTTCCAATCAATTAGGACTTTAGTAATATATATGTATATTACATACAAGTTATAGGGAAATATAGATTCAGCACTCTTCTTATATCCTACTACTCCAACTTCTTACCTTGCTTCAGTCATCAACAACCACGGCTACCCTATCACCACCCTACAAACCCATTATCACCCATGAACTTAAATTTTGTGTTGGTATAGAAACCTATAAGAACCATCACCCTTGTTTCACTAGATAACCAAGAATCACCATCGGGTATCATCACACTACACCAACCACCTGCATTTTTTTTCTGTTTCAAATGCAAACTAAACTATCACTGCTGCTATATTAATGTTATTGTTGCTGCGTATGCTCTACAATCGATCAAGACAATCACCATCGGCCAAACCATTTCAATTTACTCGGGTACTTTTCTGTTTTAATAATAATCAAACACCACCATTTCAATGTTACTGTCGTCGCTGCAAACCTTATGTTTTTGTAGCTGTTATGCTGTTGAAACCATCCACCACAATCACCATAACTCCATATATTCCTATTGTTCAATGTTACTATTGAACCCACCATAGACTCTCTCTCTCTCTCTCTCTTAATTCCCTTTGAATGCACGATAGCCAAACACTCCATATATTCCTATTGTTCGCTTATTTCTGATTTGGGTTAGTATTATTAGTAAACGTAATACACTCATACATATAAAATTGTTACACGTGAACTACTACAACCACCCACGAACACCCACAACTACATTATAAACCATCACGATTCCACCATGGAACTCCTGCATTTTTTCGCTTAGACTTCGACAACCCACTTGTTTCATTTTCTATTTCTTGATCATCACCTCCATAAACCATTGACTGTTCGATCACTACACATACACTTTTGTGCATCTGCTTGGTCACCATACGCTATTCATGGACCACCATAACCCATAACCCACAGACTAAATATTCATATTTCTTGCTTCTTGTTTTCACGATTCGACAAGCCTCAACACACACCTACAAACTAATTCTTGTTTGTCAATTCTGCTTAACATCATCAACCAATTACATCTTCGATCTTCCTATTTCTGTTATCTAATCACACCATCACCATCATGATTGTTATTGCTGTGTTGCTGCTATATTTTTCTGTCCAAACCCAAACACCATCGTGAACCCTTGTGATTTTGTTGCTACTCATATGTTTTTGTTTAAAGAATAAATCACCATCAATTTCTTTTTGTTAACCACTGTTCGAACGAGCCAACAGGAATAATTGTAGCTGCTATCTCTATACTGTTCAACTACTTCGATTTTCTGTCAATACAGCATTCTGTAGCTGCTTCTTTCATGAATCAGACCACATGCATTTATATAAATAAGAACGTAAGATTAAAAAATGATAAGGTGACTAATGGAAATAATAATTGATCGTTTATAATAAGATTAGTGGGGTATTGTATATTAATATGCATTACTTAGTCAATCTCCTAGACAAAAGTGTGCAAGTGGAACTAATGACAAAGTTATGCAAGTTGAACTAGTGGCAACATAGTGGACGGCCAAAATGAGTCATTAAAAGGGATGTTCTTTTTATTTATTCATGAAATAATCGTGATATTAATTAGGTGAAGTAGGGTTGATAAAGAAAAAAAAAATAATATAAATGATGATCGTTAGTGATGACTGTAAAACGATTACATGATGAAAGAAGATGATGATGATGATGATGATGATAAAATATTTTTGGTTGTTGTGTCAAAACGAAACAAAAACTGGAAGAAAAGAAGCTGTTATTCTGATTTAACAACTTGGGTTTCACCTTTCTGCTACAGATTCTAAACACCAAACATGGGTTGTGAATTTGAGTGAGCTATTTGGGCTTGTGAGGTTATTGTTGGACCATTACTTTTCTGTTTTTATTTGGGCCACAGAAATTACTTGTGTATTGGGCCGCGATCAAGCTCTTGATGGGCTGTAAATGTGATAAAGAATTTTTGATAATTATACATGATAAATGAAACATGAAATGATAAAAATCGATTAGGATACACGAATTTGAGGTGATGGAAATCGTGTTGATGACGGGTGGAAAGAATGTTTATGATAGTGGGAGATAAAAGATTATTATTAGAAGATGAGTGGCTTGGTGATCGAATAATGATAAGTGTAAAAATGTTATGGTGCACGATGAAGAATGATGGTCGTTAACATGAAATGGCGATGATTAGAGTAATGATAATATAGGAAGATTATGAATTATATGATACATGAGCTCATGATTATAAGTGGAGATATTAGGATGGTGATGAGGTATTGATGATGATTATGGTGGTTATTATGATGCCATAGATATGGTATGACAATAATGATGAGTAATAGAAGAAGAAAAATGAAACATGCTGTAACGGGTTAAATAAAAATTCGAATATGAAATATCGCAGAAAAATAGCAAACAGTGGAATGGTTTAGGTTGTTATTGGGTTAGCGGGACATCGCGGGTTCAAACCCGGACTTGGGCATTTTTAAGGGCTACTTCTTTGAGGTAGTTTACTTATAATTATTATTATTATTATTATTATTATTATTATTATTATTATTATTATTATTATTATTATTATTATTATTATTATTATTATTATTATTATTATTATTATTATTATTATTATTATTATTATTATTATTAATATAGGTATTAACGTATAACATTTTATTATTAGTATTATCATTAAAATCACCATTTTTTTATTTAAAAACTATCATTTTAATTAAAGTTATCATTTTTAGTAAAATTATCATTAGATATAAAATTATCATTTTTGTTAAACTTATTGTTATTATTATTATTATTATTATTATTATTATTATTATTATTATTATTATTATTATTATTATTATTATTATTATTATTATTATTATTATTATTATTATTATTATTACTATTATTACTACTACTACTACTACTACTATTACAACAAATATTATTTATCTAAAATATAATTCTTACATATCTATACTAATATTACATAGTTTTATATTTTTAAACAAAATATTATTTTTATTAAGTGATACAAAAATATATTATACAATATAAATAGTAATATGATTATATATGTAAAAATTAATCTAAATACATTATAAACTTAGTTGATTAATATTATACATGTTAATATATGAATGATATAGGTTCATGAATCCGATGCCAACCTTGCACTTGTTCAATGACGTTATATGTATTTTTACTACAAAATACAGTATGGTGAGTTTCATTTGCTTTTTTACCCTTTATATTTTTGGGCTGAGAATACATGCACAATTTTTATAAATGTTTTATGAAATAGACACAAGTAATTGAAACTACATTATATGGGTGAATGATCAAAGCCGAATATGCCCCTTTTGCTTGGTAACCTAAGAATTAGTAAACCGATCTACTAATTGACGCGAATCCTAAAGATAGATCTATTGGGCCTAACGAACCCCATCCATGGTTGCGGATGCTTTAGTACTTCGATGTTGTTTTTATCATGTCCGAAGGATTTCCCGAAATGATAGGGGATATTCTTATATGCATATTGTTAATGTCGATTACCAGGTGTTCACCATATGAATGATTTTTGTCTCTATGCATGGGACGTATATTTATGAGAACTGAAAATGAAATTCTTGTGGTCTATTAAAATGATGGAAATGATTATTTATGTTAAACTACTGAACTTACCAACCTTTTGGTTGACACTTTAAAGCATGTTTATTCTCAGGTATGAAAGAAATCTTCCACTGTGCATTTGCTCATATTAGAGATATTACTTGGAGTCATTCATGACATATTTCAAAAGACGTTGCATTCGAGTTGTTGAGTTCATCAAGATTATTATTAAGTCAATTATAGTTGGATATATTATGAATTGGTATGCATGCCTGTCAACTTTTGATATAATGAAAGTTTTCTTTTAAAACAAATGCAATGTTTGTAAAATGCATCATATAGAGGTCAAATACCTCACGATGTAATCATATGTTATTTTGTTCGTTCTTATGGATTAGGACGGGTCTTTACAATATGTGTGTGTGTGTATATATATATATATATATATATATATATATATATATATATATATATATATATATATATATATATATATATAATAATAATAATAATAATAATAATAATAATAATAATAATAATAATAATAATAATAATAATAATTGAAAATACAATTTGAAATATTATATGTTGTTGTTATTAAAATTAATTATGTAAAATAAAATAGAAATATGATATTATGATAATTATTATTTAAAACACATCTATATAAATAAAGTATATTAAATATATATTTTGTTATTTCGAATTTATTTAGTAAATGATAGTAACACTCAATTGTCATTCGATCGATATTAAGCAAGTTAAATTCGAACTTATGTGATTTTAAAATAAACAGTGATCCGAAAATGAGTTATATAAATTATAGGCTTATTAAAAGTATATTTAGGATCTAATTATTAAATTTTAACACTTTTTATATTTTACCCAGGATCGAGCGCGGACAGTTGATTTAATTTTAATTTAATAATTTTAAATAGTTAATGACCGATTTTTGTACAATAATGACTAAAATAAATAAATATAATTACTGTAAAAATATGAGATTTTTCATAGGACTTTTATCCGCCTCTGATTAACGACGGAGGACAAAATTCAGTCCGTAAATGATGATGGCTAACATGTCACACGTTTTTAAAATCAATATCATATCAATTACTATTGTTGATTGAGATTCACTATTATTAATTGAGTGTATGATCGAATTATGTTTGTCTTTCTGTTTCAACTTGATCCAAAACAAAACCCACCTACTAAGTATTGTTACACGTTTAATTAGAAAAGTTTATTATAATAGAGGTTACTGTGTAATTTTGTTTCCTTCTTCACAATTATTATCTCAAGGAGTATATGTAATACATGGTGTATATATAAATATATATGCAATGAATGCATAACTCATCACCACCACTTCACTGCAACCACCTTCATCCATCACTACCGAGACCCAACCAAGATCGCAACCCACCATTCAGCTACCACAAACCGCCACCACTTCAACCATCAACTACCATCACTTTCCTCCCTATTTATTACTCTCTCTCTCTCTCTACAAACTTAAACCACCATCTTTTTGGGCTGCTCGACACAACCACCATAACACCATCTGAAACAACCAGCTACGATCACCATAGCTGCAACTGTTTACATTTTCAGTCGAATAAAACCCAGCTAAACCTTCCGTTCCTTCCAACTGTTTGAACTACTATTAATTCCTAGTTGTTGCTATTCTCTTCGAGACCCAACTCCAAAAAGTGGACATAGTTGCTGCAAATTTGTTGTTGATCCTACTTTCGGTTAACAACATAAAACCCAAAACCTTTTGTTACTTATTACGGCAAGTTGACTTCCAAAACTACCTCAAAACCGAAACCTATGGAAAGTTACTGCCCATTTCTATTATCTGTTCGAACCAATACCATCAACCGAAGCTAAACACACACACTCGAAACTACTTCTATACTTACGTTTTGGTTTCCATTCGAGAACACCCACTTCTGTTGTTACATTCTTTTTCTATTTTCAAACAATAGCAGTGATGATTAATGATGATAGAAGTGAAGGATGATGATACATGTATGATGACACGCTGATGAAGATGATGATGAAGGAACTATGCTGCTGTGTTGTCCTAATTGAGCAAAGTAGAGACAAACCCAAACTTATCTTACATCTTGGGCTTTTTAATTGTTAATTGGGCTAACCAAGGTTGTTGGGCTACTACGGCCCATTAAGCTATAGTGAACTTTGATTTAGATGTTGATGATGTAGTACCGTGAATGATATTGATGATTATCGTATGATATGATTGATGATGAATGATTAGTTTATGGTTATAATGATGATGATAGATGATAACGTGATAATGATTCAAGTGAGAAAGAAGGAAAATAGAAATACGGCTTATATATTTTATAATAAAAAAAATATAACAGAAGTGAATGGGTGGAGCAATGGTTCAGGGTGTTCGGTTTAATCGAGAGGTCTCGGGTTCGAGCCCGAGCAGTGGCGTATTTTTTTTAGAACCTTGTTTCTTCAAAGGTTGTATTCTAAAATTATTGTTATTATTATTATTATTATTATTATTATTATTATTATTATTATTATTATTATTATTATTATTATTATTATAAAAATAATACATTTTATTATTATTATCATTAATATTATTATTACTATCATTTTTATAATTATTATTATCATTATTATTATTATTATTATTATTACTATTATTAACATTAATATATTTATTAACAAGTATTATTATTAAGTATTATTAGTATTAAGAATTTTTTTTTATCAAAATTATTATTTTTATTGTAAAAATAATACACCCTTTTTATTTTATTATTATTACTATCATTATTAAAATTTTTATATATTTTATTATTAGTATCATTTTTTTTATTATCAATATTAACATTATTATAAGTATTATCATTATTATTATTATAAATATCATTATTATTAATATTATTCCTATTATTAATATTATAACAAATAAATATTAATTATATAAAAATATATTTATTACATATAACATAACTATATCAGTATTTTTATAATAAATAATAATTATCTATCTACAGTATATAATGTAAATATATCTAAATAAATTATTAAGAAAACCTATAAATTATTAAATATAATAATTATATCACTAAGAATAATACATAAATTTGTTCGATTTCAATTATATGTGTTAATATATATATATATATATATATATATATATATATATATATATATATATATATATATATGATATAGGTTCGTGAATCTGAGGCCAACCCTGCATTGTTCAGTTCCGTCGTGTGCATATTTTTACTAAAAATATCGAATCGTGAGTTTCATTTGCTCCCTTTTTAAATGCTTTTGCAATATATATTTTTGGGACTGAGAATACATACACTACATTTATAAATGCTTTACAAAATAGACACAAGTACTGGATTATTAGACCGAATATCGTCCCTTTTAGCTTGGTAGCCTGAGAATTAGGGAAATGACCCCTAATTGACGCAAATCCTAAAGATAGATCTATTGGGCCCAACAAGCCCCATCTAGGTTACGGATGTTTTAGTACTTCGATTTATCATATCCGATGAGAGTCCCGAAATGATGGGGATATTCTATATGCATCTTGTTAAGGTCGGTTACCAGGTGTTCATCATATGAATGATTTTTATACACAGGTTATGTGTAATGAATAAATGAAATCTTGTGGTCTATTAAAATTATTGAAATCAATGTTTATGATAAACTTATGAACTCACCAACCTTTTGATTGACACTTTTAAGCATGTTTATTCTCAGGTATTAAAGAAATCTTCCGCTGTGCATTTGCTCATTTTAAAGATATTACTCGGAGTCGTACATGACATATTTCAAAAGACGTTGCATTCAAATCATTTGAGTTCAAAAAGATTGTTTATAGTTGAATGACAGATTAGTCAATTATATTTGGGAACCATGATAATCTCATTGGTATGCATATTTGTAAACTTTCGATGAAATGAAAGTTTGTCTTTTAAAAGAATGCAATATTTTGTAAAACGTATCATATAGAGGTCAGTACCTCGCAATGGGACCAGATGTTGAAGCGTTCGTCCAGGTGGATTAGGACGGGCCTTTACAATAATGTCAGCAGAATAACACTTGTATTTCTTCATAATATCCATAGCGTTACAATGTTTGATAGCTTCTACTACTAACTATATACTATTCTCCTATTGATCACTAGAGAGCGACAATAGAGAAATAATTATTTTCCTAATCTATATACTTTTCTCTCTCTAGAATCTAGAGAGAAAAAGTAGAGAGAAAACTAATCTTCTACTGATCACTAGAGAACGACAATAGAGAGATATTTTAGAAAGATAAGTGAAGAAGGTGTGTGTAAAAATGGATGACAAAGACCCTTTAAATAGACTTGGTTTTGGCCTGCATACGGCTGACAAGTCGTATGGCAGGCCGTTTTTGATGCCCGTTTGCACTGGTCAGCCGTTTTACCTGGCCTTTTGCCTGGGCCGTATGGCTGGCCGTTTTCCCTATAGTCAGGCCGTATGGCAAGCCGTATGGTCTGCTGATTTCACTTTAGCGTAACTTGATTTTCTTGATCGTTGCTTGGTTTCTCGTCTTTCACCGTTTTCGCTCTAGAATTTTCATTTTAGCTCCGATTCTCGTGATTCTTTTTGTACCGTATTCGTAATCATTTGATCTTCAGTTTCACCAGACGAAGCGGGTATTTTAGTGATAAAGCTTGGAACTTTATTGTTTTTGGCCTCAATACCGGGGTGAAAACGTGACTTTTTAGCTGATATCAGTAGGATGCACGTAACTGCTATCATATTGTGCGTCCAAATGTAACCAAACACTTCTATTCAAAAAACTAAATTTATTCAAAACAAAATAAATCAAATTTTCAAGTGATATCCAAATGACAACTTATTACAACCACGAAAGAAATACGAATTGTCTTACAAGTAAACAAAGCAACATTTTAAGTAAACTAAAACATGTAAGTGCTTAAAAGGTGGGGTGATCCATCCATGGTGCTGCATCGTGACAATTATATGTAACATCTTTTTAAATTGGTTGCATGCCAAGTACGAGGTATTCGTTCTCCATTTATTCCTGCCAAAAATATAGGACCCCATTGCACTTATGCCAATAACTTCATAAGGGCCTTCCGAGTTGGGCCCCAGCTTCCCAGTATTTTCTGCCCGACTTGCCTCATTTTTGTGCCATACATAATCCCCAATTCTAAACGACATATGCTTAACGCGCTTATCATAGTACTTAGAGATTTTATGCTTGTTGACATCCTCGCGTATGGTAGCTATTTCTCTGCACTCTTCTAGCATTTCTAGGTTAGCAAAAAAAGCCTTCATAATTACTCGACTCATCGAAACTCCGTATGCGCTTCGTTGGAACCACTAATTCGGCGGGAATTACTGCTTCTGTCCCATAAAACAGGCTGAACGGTGTTTCCCCTGTGCTATTTTTATGAGTAGTGCAATGCGCCTACAAAACACTCGGGAGCTCATCAAACCACTCATTTCAGTACAAGCCCGGGCGCGCTT
This sequence comes from Rutidosis leptorrhynchoides, assembly GCF_046630445.1. Lineage (NCBI taxonomy): Eukaryota > Viridiplantae > Streptophyta > Magnoliopsida > Asterales > Asteraceae > Rutidosis > Rutidosis leptorrhynchoides. The sequence goes on along the minus strand of NC_092336.1, from coordinate 204,796,267 downwards.
TTATTCCCCTTACGATATCTCGGTTTGTTATTTCACATTGGCCATTGGCCTGTGGGTGAGCGACCAAAGTAAATGACTTCTTGATATTCAGCTCTTGACACCAGCTCCAGAAAGGCTCGCCTTCGAACTGAGTACCATTATCGCTGACAATTTCATTAGGGATACCAAACCTGCACACAATATCTTCCCAAAAGAAGTTACGAATGCGCCTACCTCTGCCTCCACCTTTTGAATTGGTGAAATAATCAATTGCCACCACCAAGAATTTTATTCCTCCTGAGCACGCAGTAATAGGACCGACAATGTCGATGGACTATTTGCTGAACGACCATGCTGTCGTTATTGGTATCATAGGATGGCGCGGTGCTCGACTTATCGGTGAATGCTGCTGACATGATTGGCACGTCCTTACAGTTTCCGCAGCATCACTGTGAATGGTAGACCAGTAATACCCTATGCTCATTACCTTTGCAGCGATTGTTTTTTACCTGAATGCAGAGCACAGGAACCCTCGTGAACTTCTCGAAGCACCTCTTTAGCTTGATTAGGTCCAATGCACAACAGGCTAGGCCCTAGATAAGATTTTCTATATAAAACACCTTCAATGAATGCATAAATGGGGGCCTTCATGCAAATCTTTCGTGCTTCTTTTTCATCTGCTGGAAGTTCGCCCTCGGTTAAGAATTTTAGTAACGGTGTCATCCAATTTAGGCTTTCCTCCTCGATGGGCGCACCAGTTGATTTCTCATTAATAGATTTTTCTGTTAGCAATTCAACCCACACATCTTTGTGCAGATGATCAAAAGCGAGGGCGGCCAACTTGCTCAGTGCACCTGCTTTCTTATTTTGTCCCTGAGGTACCTGCATTTGTGACAACCCGGAAATTTCCAGTCAAATTTAAACTTTATCTTTATATTATTCCGACACGATAAGCAAAGTTTGTTAAGTTAAATCTCAAGAATTTTAAATTGTGTTCATACATTCATTATAACCTCGACCAAATTCAGACGATTCACGAACCGTTATATATAAATAAATATGTATATATATGTATATATATATATTATAACTTGAGAATATTAATAAAGTATTAAACGTATAATACTTTACATGATCGTATTTGTTTCAATATGTTTATCGATGGAATTAGAAGATAATATCAAATTGTTGATTTATCAGATACATTATGATATGATTACGGGTCTATGTTATGAGGTCCACTGTGATTTAAGAAATCTATTCTTTTTGACAACATTCGGAAAATGGTAAAGTGATTTATAAGTAAGAACGTGAAGTGTGAATAACTTAGATGTTAGATATCGACAAGTTAAGTAACTCGACGTTTTTCATTAAGATGATTTCATACGTTTATTTAACCTTTGAACTTTATCCCATGCTTCACCAACAAACTGTAATTTAAAAACTTGAAACCTATTATGAATATATATGATTCTACTTTTTTAAAAACATTTTATGATATAACGATTTCCATTATTTTAACCTTTAAACAAAATGATTCTTAAAAATATATTTGGTTTTGGAAAACAAAATTATTATATTTATTTGATTTAGTTTCAAACGTACAAAAACGTTTTCAGTTTAAAAAGAACTTTATTATTAAAACGTATATAACTTTTATAAATATCTAGAACCACTTTTGACAACTCATTACTTAACCAGTATGATAAAGATACGATATTTATATTTTATTTTATTAAATATATATAACGATTTAAATTAATATTATATATATTTATACGCGTATTATACGTACATAGTTTTATATTTTTACTATACTTAAACTTTACCTTTACTTTATTTTTACTTTACTTTAACTTTAATAATTCACTTTAATAATTCTTACTTTAATAATTCACTTTAATAATTCATACTTTAATAATTCACTTTAATAATTCATACTTTAATAATTCACTTTAATAATTCATACTTTAATAATTCACTTTAATAATTCATACTTTAATAATTTAATTTAATAATTCAAAAATCTATTATAAATAGAATTCAATAGGTTTCATTATTTCATAGAAACTTGAAAATATTTTTCTCTAAACTCTCTCAATCGATTTACATATATATATTTACTCCGTATTATTTCAAGATATTATTAGTATACATAAAATATTACGTCAGAGTGCTGTCCGAGTGATTTCAAAATTATTTTTCGAGTGGGATTGGATTAAGGAAATTATGGGTTATAGCTATGGAGGTGATTGGTATGGTTCATGGGTATGCTCGTGAGGTCAATAAAGTGTTTATCATCTCCGTTGCTTCTACGTACCTTTCCTGCAATATTGAATCTCAATATTGATACGTGAGTACTCATAATTTAACTTTTACATACTAATAGTGTATCCCTAACTAGTGCTCGAGTATATAGGATTATGCATGTTTGTACTTTTGATATTGCCTTTAGTTAGGTTATGTTGAATCCTGAATTAGTTATATATGCGACTGAGATAAGGTATAAGATATGCATGTCGTTGGAAAGCTAGCAAAAAATTAAGAACTTTTCATTTAGATATCGAATGATTTCGATGAACGGATTTGAAGTTATAGTCCATCGAATTTTTGTATTATTATTAAAAATGATTATTATTATCGTCGTTCTAGTTTTATCTTATTATTATTATTATTATTATTATTATTATTATCTTTATTAATAAAAGGATTTATCATTAAAAATTGTTATTTTTTTTATTATTACTATCGTTATTATCGTTAAAGTTATAATTAGTATTATTATTATTATCCAATTATTATTATTATTATTATTATTATTATTATTATTATTATTATTATTATTATTATTATTATTATTGGTATTATTATTATTATTATTATTATTATTATTATTATTATCATTATTAATATATATATCATTATTTAAAAATGGTTATTGTTATTGTTATTGTTATTATTATTATTACTATATTATCATTAAGATAATTATTAGTATTATCGTTAATAATGTTATAGTAACTATCATTATTAATATTAGTGTAATTAAAACAAATATTTGTAACACCTAATTATTTTGATTACTATTATTATCATTATTACGAACACGATATAAAAGACGATTAAAAGCTATTAAACGAAACGATTAGGAAATAATGGGTAAGAGTATCATGATGAAATTAAAATATTATAAGATATTGATTTAGATAAAATTATCGCTCTTATTATTTTTATCATTACTATTATTATTAAAATTATCGTTAGTATTAAAACTATCATTTTAACAAAAATTATCATTTTAATAGAAATGTCATTGTTACTATAAAATATTATTATTATTATTATTATTTTAAATAGAATTATTATTTTAAAGATAATATTAAAAATTGTCGTAAATATTAAAGTTATCATAATTAGAATTATCGTTTTATCATAATGTCATCTTAGTAATTATAAATATTGATATTTTATAATAATAATTATTATTACAAAATAATACAACTTTTACTTACTATCATTATAGATATTATTTTATCAAATAAATATTTGATACAAACATATTTTACTACGTGTAATAACTTACTTTAATAATACGTATCATATTATCTTTATAATATTAAATGAACCCTATAAATTTTATTACTTAATATATATAAAAGTATATTTTATTATATAAATATAATATAAAATTTTATTTATAAATGTCGGTTACCAGGTGTTCACCATATGAATGATTATTTTTTGTCTCTATGCATGGGACGTATATTTATGAGAACTGGAAATGAAATTCTTGTGGTCTATTAAAATGATGGAAATAAATGATTACGATAAACTAATGAACTCACCAACCTTTTGGTTGACACTTTAAAGCATGTTTATTCTCAGGTGTTAAAGAAATCTTCCGCTGTGCATTTGCTCATTTTAAAGATATTACTTGGAGTCTTTCATAGCATATTTCGAAGAACGTTGCATTCGAGTCATTGAGTTCATCAAAGATTATTATTAAATCAATTTATAGTTAGATAGTGGATATTATGAAATGGTATGCATGCCTGTCAATTTTTGATGTAAAGAAAGATTGTCTTTTAAAAACGAATGCAATGTTTGTAAAATGTATCATATATAGGTCAAATACCTCGCAATGTAATCAACTATTGTGATTCGTTTATAATGAAAGGACCCGTCCTAATCCATCCGGACGAAGTCCATATCGATTATAAACGATTCTCAACAGTTGATTACATCGCGAGGTACTTGACCTCTATATGATACATTTTACAAATATTGCATTCGTTTTGAAAAGACAATCTTTCATTACATCTGAAGTTGACAGACATGCATACCATTTCATAATATATCCAACTATAATTGACTTAATAATAATCTTGATGACCTCGACGACTCGAATGCAACGTCTTTTGAAACATGCCATGAATGACTCCAAGTAATATCTATAAATTGAGCAAATGCACAACGGAAGACTTCTTTCATACCTGAGAATAAACATGCTTTAAAGTGTCAACCAAAAGGTTGGTGAGTTCATTAGTTTAACATAAATAATCATTTCATAATTTTAATAGACCACAAGATTTCATATTTCCATTTCTCATAAACATACGTCCCATGCATAGAGACAAAAATATCATTCATATGGATTGAACACCTGGTAACCGACATTCACAAGATGCATATAAGAATATCCCCATCATTCCGGGATCCTCCTTCGGACATGATATAAATTTCGAAGTACTAAAGCATCCGGTACTTTGGATGGGGCTTGTTGGGCCCGATAGATCTATCTTTAGAGTTCGCGTCAATTAGGGTGTCTGTTCCCTAATTCTTAGATTACCAGACTATATAAAAAGGGCATATTCGATTAGATAATCCAACCATAGAATGTAGTTTCGATCACTTGTGTCCATTTCGTAAAACATTTATAAAAGCAGCGCATGCATTCTCAGTCCCAAAAATATATATTGCGAAAGCATTTAAAAAGGGATTAATGAAACTCACCATAATGTATTTTGTAGTAAAAATACATATAACGACATTGAACAAAAGTTGGGTTGACCTCGGATTCACGAACCTATATCATGTATTTATATATTAACACAAAAAAATGGTAGTCGAGTAAATTCATATATCATATCATAATTTATATGTTATATAGTTTTAAGTTGTATATATATATTTAATGTAATTAATATTTATATAGTTTTTATTAATGTATATATATATATATATATATACATATATATATATATATATATATATATATATATATATATATATATATATGATTAGTATTTATAAAAATCCATAATTTGTTATATTATATAGGTTTATATAATTAGTATTTATTTGGTAAAATAATAGTAATATTTATAACTAAATAAAATTTGTATCTTTTTATGATAATAATAATAATAATATTAAAAATACAAGTAATGTTAATACTAATACTAATAATAATAATAATGATACTTCTAATAATAATAGTAAGTTTAATGAAAAGATAAGTTTACTAATACTAATGTTTTTAGTAGTAATGATGATGAAAATTCTAATAATACTAATAATAATAATATTAATAATAATAATAATAATTAATTCTTGTATTTGTAATAATAATAATAATAATAATAATAATAATAATAATAATTTGTAATACTAACAATGATAACAACATTACTAATAATCATCATAATAACAATATTTAATATTAACAACAAATGATAATAAGAATAATAATAATTAGAAGAAAAAGAAAAACAAGAGTGTATACCCTTTTAACATCGTGACAAAAAGATTTGCCCAAGACGGGACTCGAACCCGCGACCTCTCGCTCAGGCAAACAACTCCTTACCATTCCTCCATCTATGTATTTCTAATTATATACCAGACCCGTGATTATATATCTCATCTATTAAGTCTCGACCCAACACAGGCCCTGTAACCAAATCCTAGTTCACGGCCCAAGTTAAATTCCTAAGCCCAATTGAATACAAAACTCTCAGCCCATCTCATAAAAATAAATAAATGTTTTGTAGCCGCCTTGGTTCGATCCCAGGACCTCTCGTTAACACGACCACACCCATACCATGCTGCTGTTTCGACTTTTCTGTTTTAATAACAAAACCAAAATTATTTAATCCATTTTAACATTTGACTTCCTCTTCCTCTTCTTCCACTCGACTGGAACGAACCAACATATAACAGATTCGAATTTGGACAAGTATTTAGAATAGAAACAAACTTAATGGTGATCGAAATAAATCAAATGAAAAAAAAATATATATATATAAGAAAAGAAAAGGAAAAACAAAAAAAAAATTAAAATAAAAGCTGCACAGCAGCGTAAAAAAAATAAAAAAAATTCATGATTTCGATTTTGAATTCGATTTAGACAAAGATTATAAAATGAAATAGTTTGTAAATCTTTTATAGAAACTATTGGAATCGTAAATTAACTCGAAACATCAAAAACCATTTCGAATTTGATCCGTGTTCATAGTTTTGACTTTTTGAAAAATAAATTTTGACTCTTGAATTCTCAATCAATACAAGAAATTAGAAATTGAAACTTTGCAAGAAGTTAGACCACATGATTCCTAATACTACTACAATTTCAGATTTTGAGAAACAATTTAAGAATTGAGATTTTGAAAGAAAAAAATACGCGTACCGGGAGTAACAAAGAAAAGAAAAAAAAATGTTTTTCTTCTCCTCTACTGCATATGTAATATATTAAACTGATATAGCATAATTGAAGTAGGAGCATGAATGAATCATAGGTTTGGCTCTTATTGAAATTGGACGTTGACAGGCTTTCACGGGTATACAGAAAATACAGCTAAGAAAGGAAAAGAAATTTGGATCAGATGTTGAATAAATAAAAAAAAATTACGCGTATCACTATCTGCAATCATATATGTATATAATTTAATATTTATTAATAATAATAAGTATATAATATTAATAATCGTAATAGAAATGATAATTGATAAAAAAAAATAATTAGTAATATCAATACACATAATAATACTAAAAGTAATAATAATATTAATAATAATAACATCAAAATAATACTAATAATAATAAGAATGATGTTAAAAGTAATAAAAAAAATATTGATAATAAAGATTATAAATGAAAATGATAATTGTAAAGATAATAGTCATAATACAAATTATAATTTTACTTTTAATTATAATAATGATATTAATAATTATAATAATATTAATATTAATAATAATAATTAACAAATCAATTGTATCAAATTTTCTATTTATGTTTTAATAATAATAACGCTGTTATTTATATTCAATATTTATTCTGCTATTATTAATAAGATTAGTGATAATGATACTATTGATAAAGATAACAAATTACATGCATTAAATTTTATATTTATATATTATCTTTAATAATGTAACTAATACTGATATTAATCATTAATGTTAGTATTAGTAATATTGAAAGTGATAAGGATATTACTATTACTATAACATCTATATTTTAATTCGTTAATAGTATATTATTAGCTATGTAGTATTTATAAATCATTTATAATAATTTTTATTGATTGTTTATTATTTATAACCTATATTAATTGCACATAGAAATCATATATATTCATTTTAAATTATCTTAATTGTTTTGTATCTTATTTTACTTATTTAATTCTAATGTTTAGATTATATTTTATAATTTTTAAATTAATATACATATACTTACCTTTACATATACATGTTTATTTACAAACAATTGTTCGTGAATCGTCGGGAATGGTCAAAGGTCAATTTAATATATAAACACGGTTCCAACATTTTCGAGACTCAGCATTACAAACTTTGCTTATCATGTCGGAAACATATAAAGATTAAAGTTTAAATTTGGTCGGAAATTCCCGGGTCATCACAGTACCTACCCGTTAAAGAAATTTCGTCCCGAAATTTGAGTGATGTGGTCATGGTTAACAAATAAAAATGTTTTCATGACGAATATGAGTTGATAAATAGAGTTTTTATCATCATTGAGTAATATGGATAAAATGATTCGATTAATCGAAGAGCACGAATGAAACTATCATGAGAGAGGTCCCAACGGGCATCGTCCACCTTCGCCCAAAAACTTGCCCAAATTTTTAGCCGTTCGTAAAATAAAAAAAATCCAACGGCTGTCCCAACGGTCACTTTTACCCTATAAAAACACCAACCATATACTTCATTTTATACACTCAAACATATATTTCTTTTACATTTCCACCTTTCTCAAAATCAAAATCAAACACTCCCAAACTGCAAAATGTTAACACTTCTCCCAATGATTGTTTCATTCGATGTTCATTACGGAGGTGATTTCCGTAATCAAATGAAGGAATATAAGTGGTGCGACAGTATTTCGTTTGAAGATATCGACATTCGTGATGTTGGTTTACAAGACTTGTTATCCTTTCTGAAGGAGAAAGTTCCGTGTGAATTCACGTCTGTGTTCTTTTATAAAGACGATTATGATGCGAATTGTAGGGCAAGTTTTCTGTGTACCGATGATCAATGGTACTTTATAAAAGATACCATTGAAGATCATGGTAAACGCATTTCTTTGTATGTGGTTCTTGAAGATGAAGAGACGTTGGGTTATCGTTACCTCGATGAATCAACTGAAGCAGCAGTTGAGGCATCAAGAGAAATACCGATGTCTCCAGAGTACCTCACGGATGGTGAAATGACCGGTGAACGCTACTTTGCAGATGACAATTGACGACGACGAGTAGTTTGATTGTAATTTTTAATTGTCGTGATGTTTTAAATTTTTAATTATTGTAATTTCAATATTGTTGTCGAGTTTTATATCTTCCTTTATGTTTCGGAGCTCTTCGTCTTTTTAATCTCCTCTCGATCTCTAGTAAAACGAGTAATGGTCTAGAATTTGTAAGTATGGAGTTTCGAATGAATTTAATGTTATAATCAAGAAAGAACGTAATAGCACGATTTGATTAGTCAAATTACCAGAATCATTGAGAATAGAGCTATCAAGAATATACTTTCTTGATATGTTCAGAAGTTAATTAGAATGAAAGAGTTATGTAACATGACACATGATGGTGGTATGATCTACTGTGGACCATCATGTCCCATTAGAACTCAGCATGACTTACTGTAATATAATCACGTTGATCAAGTGTCATTATATTAAACTAACTCATGCATCAGTTCCCAACATTACTTCAATAACATTCATATTTTAAGCTCGAAAATTTACAGAATATATAAACTAACAGTTTCTATATGAAGTAACACTGATAGCACGAAGGGATTAATGATTTCAGATAAGAATAGTTATGAAAATATCTTCAGAAATATGGAGGATATTTTTAATGAAAAATACGATGATATCTTTGAATATCTAAGATTAGAGGATGATATAAACTATTGTCTACAAGGGTTTAGAGTAAGGAGCAAGATATTCACTAAAGATTTCAACGGATCCAGAATTACCTGAATCCTTTGAATATAGGGTTTGGTCCTTGTATTTGTCCTTGGTATTCTTCGTGGTTAGCTCAATCCGTTTTCCAGTTCCAACTTTTCTGAGCTTTTCCAACATACTCTTCTTTGTCATCAAAATTTCGATGATTAAGATCGTTTTACTGTTGTCTATGGCTTCTGATGCTTCATTCAGCTTTTTCAACATTCAGTGTATTGGTTTGTGACTGAGTACTTTTCAGAATGAAAGATCATAATTCTAAGAGATAAATGTTATATGGATACATATAACTGTTGATGTAGATATGCTGTGAGTTTTCAAAGTACTGATAGCTGATTCCCGATAATTGGTATGGCAGTATTCGTTACAAGATACGGATGGATATATGATAGGGTTTCAATGAATAAATATAATGATTTATCAGAGAGATTTAAACCAGGAAGCAACGAGGTTGCTGGTACATCTATTGGTAATATGGTAAAATGTGAAAGGTTCCCCGGTAACAATAAAAGAGCACGTATACATATCAAGGTTATAATAAGGTTGTTTCGAACGAAAAGTCGAAGTTGACTTGTTGGAGCTGTGACAAAATTGGCTAATTTGGAAAGAGATTGCAAATTTAATTTCGATAATAATAACGCTAAGGAATTAGCACAGATATGCGTTAAATGTTTACTCAAGTTCCGAGTGTTTTCAGGTGCATAATAATATGCATCGATCTTTTCTTCCATAGGAAATGTGCAGTTGGTTCATCCTCTCGATTGAGGTGTTTTCAAGAATCATGAAAGGTTTGAACGCGGATTGTAATCGTCAAGATACAAATGAGGTTTAAGATGAAATCAAGTGGCAAACTTGAAGAATTGTTTAGTTTCATATGTTATAATCAATATTTTAATTCATTTTAATTGTCCAGTGTTGGTAGTCCACAGTTTGATATTCCACAGTAACAGTCCAGTAATTCATATATAATATTCGAATTGATTAATAAATATCGTGACCCGTGTACATGTCTCAGACTCGATCACAACTCAAAGTATATATATTATTTGAGAATCAACCTCAACCCTGTATAGAGAACTCGATCATTACTGCATATAGAGTGTCTATGGTGATTCCAAATAATATATATAGATGCGTCGATATGATATGTCAAAACCTTGTATACATGTCCCGATATTTAAAGTGCGTAAAATATATAACAGAAATTAAATGACGATAAATAAAATTGAGAGAATGTAAATTGCGATAAATAAACTGCGATAAATAATTTGCGATAATTAAATGGTAATACGGAATTAACAGTTAGCTAGGAACAGTTAGCTAGGATTTTGTCAGCGTGGATTCTTAATAGAATTTCATATTGTTAATTAATCTGTTTCTAATCAATTTTTATTGTGTCCATTATTTCTTCATTATGCCACTTGTTGGATTCTGATAGGTCAAAATCCAAATATGAAATTGAATGAATATGGCTATTCTGCGGTGAACGAATTTGTATATCGGTGGATGTAAGTAGGATAGTATGTGACTGTTGAAACAGATTCGAAGAACGTACAATGTAACTTATTAATGTGAAATTTAAATAGTCCTCGGGTATTACCTACCCGTTAAAATATTTTCACCATTAACAGTTTGTACAAGAGAATTTTTAATTACAATCTTTATGAAAACATATATACATATATATTTTCTTCAGATGTATTCATGGACTTAATGAGTTAATATAATATTAAACTCATTTGCTTTTCGGTTGGAACTAGAATAAATAATCTTTAAAACTTTAGAGATTACATATTCGACATGTCGAACGAAGATCATTCTCGAAGTACAGATGATGATATTGAAGCATGGATTGTTGATGGTACTGGTGCTGTCATTGATTGTACTGTTGGTGCCGGTGATGTTGCTGAAGCTGGTACATTTTGCACCATATTCTCCGAATTGATTATTCAAGCGCGAAGTTTGTTGACTTATTACTCCAGGATGGTTGTCGGTCGGAACGAGCGGATGCATAAGGTTCAGAATTATGGATAGAATATAATCTTGTCGAGTTACCCTGGAAATGAGACTGAAAATGGTGTCTCGCATAGATTTGCCGGTAACCGCTTCAGGTTCATTGTCAAGAGGTGAATTCGGTTGGTGGAAGGGATCGCCTTCTTCGCGTCTCCATTGTTTAAGTCGACTACGAACTCATCAAATGAATTGGGGATGACTGATTGATTGATCCATTCCTGTGACACCGCTTTCAGAGCTTAGGTGAATATCCATGTCGGAATAGCTGTCGGAATAACTATCGGAATAGCTATCGAAATCTGAGGGACTCGAACTGGTTGAGGGATTTATCTTGTATGATCAGATGAAGAATTTTCGATAAGAAATAGATTATAGGATGTAGATTAGTACCCTGCAACACATAATTTACATATGCATATATAATACTAAAATCCCATAAGTTACGGAGGAATCTACAGAATCTGTCAGTCAAAGGTAACAATAACAAGTACGCTAAGATATGAATTTTGTCTATACACTATTCATGCAATCAATGCAGTAAGATGTGTCTAGACTAAGAATAATGAGTATGTAATTTTCCTAAGGATGATAAGCAGATGATTTCCGATAAAAATGATAAGCAAAACTTTTGACATGCAGACACGGTCGAAGTCCAGACTAACTAATGCATCCTAACAACTATCAGTTAGACACACTAATGCAAGACCTGGTTCGCTAAGACCATCGCTCTGATACCAACTGAAAGGACCCGTCCTAATCCATCCGGACGAAGTCCATATCGATTATAAACGATTCTCAACAGTTGATTACATCGCGAGGTACTTGACCTCTATATGATATATTTTACAAATATTGCATTCGTTTTGAAAAGACAATCTTTCATTACATCTGAAGTTGACAGACATGCATACCATTTCATAATATATCCAACTATAATTGACTTAATAATAATCTTGATGACCTCGACGACTCGAATGCAACGTCTTTTGAAACATGCCATGAATGACTCCAAGTAATATCTATAAATTGAGCAAATGCACAACGGAAGACTTCTTTCATACCTGAGAATAAACATGCTTTAAAGTGTCAACCAAAAGGTTGGTGAGTTCATTAGTTTAACATAAATAATCATTTCATAATTTTAATAGACCACAAGATTTCATATTTCCATTTCTCATAAACATACGTCCCATGCATAGAGACAAAAATATCATTCATATGGATTGAACACCTGGTAACCGACATTCACAAGATGCATATAAGAATATCCCCATCATTCCGGGATCCTCCTTCGGACATGATATAAATTTCGAAGTACTAAAGCATCCGGTACTTTGGATGGGGCTTGTTGGGCCCGATAGATCTATCTTTAGAGTTCGCGTCAATTAGGGTGTCTGTTCCCTAATTCTTAGATTACCAGACTATATAAAAAGGGCATATTCGATTAGATAATCCAACCATAGAATGTAGTTTCGATCACTTGTGTCCATTTCGTAAAATATTTATAAAAGCAGCGCATGCATTCTCAGTCCCAAAAATATATATTGCGAAAGCATTTAAAAAGGGATTAATGAAACTCACCATAATGTATTTTGTAGTAAAAATACATATAACGACATTGAACAAAAGTTGGGTTGACCTCGGATTCACGAACCTATATCATGTATTTATATATTAACACAAAAAAATGGTAGTCGAGTAAATTCATATATCATATCATAATTTATATGTTATATAGTTTTAAGTTGTATATATATATTTAATGTAATTAATATTTATATAGTTTTTATTAATGTATATATATATATATATATATATATATATATATACATATATATATATATATATATATATATATATATATATATATATATATGATTAGTATTTATAAAAATCCATAATTTGTTATATTATATAGGTTTATATAATTAGTATTTATTTGGTAAAATAATAGTAATATTTATAACTAAATAAAATTTGTATCTTTTTATGATAATAATAATAATAATATTAAAAATACAAGTAATGTTAATACTAATACTAATAATAATAATAATGATACTTCTAATAATAATAGTAAGTTTAATGAAAAGATAAGTTTACTAATACTAATGTTTTTAGTAGTAATGATGATGAAAATTCTAATAATACTAATAATAATAATATTAATAATAATAATAATAATTAATTCTTGTATTTGTAATAATAATAATAATAATAATAATAATAATAATAATAATTTGTAATACTAACAATGATAACAACATTACTAATAATCATCATAATAACAATATTTAATATTAACAACAAATGATAATAAGAATAATAATAATTAGAAGAAAAAGAAAAACAAGAGTGTATACCCTTTTAACATCGTGACAAAAAGATTTGCCCAAGACGGGACTCGAACCCGCGACCTCTCGCTCAGGCAAACAACTCCTTACCATTCCTCCATCTATGTATTTCTAATTATATACCAGACCCGTGATTATATATCTCATCTATTAAGTCTCGACCCAACACAGGCCCTGTAACCAAATCCTAGTTCACGGCCCAAGTTAAATTCCTAAGCCCAATTGAATACAAAACTCTCAGCCCATCTCATAAAAATAAATAAATGTTTTGTAGCCGCCTTGGTTCGATCCCAGGACCTCTCGTTAACACGACCACACCCATACCATGCTGCTGTTTCGACTTTTCTGTTTTAATAACAAAACCAAAATTATTTAATCCATTTTAACATTTGACTTCCTCTTCCTCTTCTTCCACTCGACTGGAACGAACCAACATATAACAGATTCGAATTTGGACAAGTATTTAGAATAGAAACAAACTTAATGGTGATCGAAATAAATCAAATGAAAAAAAAATATATATATATAAGAAAAGAAAAGGAAAAACAAAAAAAAATTAAAATAAAAGCTGCACAGCAGCGTAAAAAAAAATAAAAAAAATTCATGATTTCGATTTTGAATTCGATTTAGACAAAGATTATAAAATGAAATAGTTTGTAAATCTTTTATAGAAACTATTGGAATCGTAAATTAACTCGAAACATCAAAAACCATTTCGAATTTGATCCGTGTTCATAGTTTTGACTTTTTGAAAAATAAATTTTGACTCTTGAATTCTCAATCAATACGAGAAATTAGAAATTGAAACTTTGCAGGAAGTTAGACCACATGATTCCTAATACTACTACAATTTCAGATTTTGAGAAACAATTTAAGAATTGAGATTTTGAAAGAAAAAAATACGCGTACCGGGAGTAACAAAGAAAAGAAAAAAAAATGTTTTTCTTCTCCTCTACTGCATATGTAATATATTAAACTGATATAGCATAATTGAAGTAGGAGCATGAATGAATCATAGGTTTGGCTCTTATTGAAATTGGACGTTGACAGGCTTTCACGGGTATACAGAAAATACAGCTAAGAAAGGAAAAGAAATTTGGATCAGATGTTGAATAAATAAAAAAAAATTACGCGTATCACTATCTGCAATCATATATGTATATAATTTAATATTTATTAATAATAATAAGTATATAATATTAATAATCGTAATAGAAATGATAATTGATAAAAAAAAATAATTAGTAATATCAATACACATAATAATACTAAAAGTAATAATAATATTAATAATAATAACATCAAAATAATACTAATAATAATAAGAATGATGTTAAAAGTAATAAAAAAAATATTGATAATAAAGATTATAAATGAAAATGATAATTGTAAAGATAATAGTCATAATACAAATTATAATTTTACTTTTAATTATAATAATGATATTAATAATTATAATAATATTAATATTAATAATAATAATTAACAAATCAATTGTATCAAATTTTCTATTTATGTTTTAATAATAATAACGCTGTTATTTATATTCAATATTTATTCTGCTATTATTAATAAGATTAGTGATAATGATACTATTGATAAAGATAACAAATTACATGCATTAAATTTTATATTTATATATTATCTTTAATAATGTAACTAATACTGATATTAATCATTAATGTTAGTATTAGTAATATTGAAAGTGATAAGGATATTACTATTACTATAACATCT
Organism: Rutidosis leptorrhynchoides; assembly: GCF_046630445.1. Taxonomy (NCBI): domain Eukaryota; kingdom Viridiplantae; phylum Streptophyta; class Magnoliopsida; order Asterales; family Asteraceae; genus Rutidosis; species Rutidosis leptorrhynchoides. The sequence continues at coordinate 204,780,698 of NC_092336.1, read as the reverse complement.
ATATTTTAATTCGTTAATAGTATATTATTAGCTATGTAGTATTTATAAATCATTTATAATAATTTTTATTGATTGTTTATTATTTATAACCTATATTAATTGCACATAGAAATCATATATATTCATTTTAAATTATCTTAATTGTTTTGTATCTTATTTTACTTATTTAATTCTAATGTTTAGATTATATTTTATAATTTTTAAATTAATATACATATACTTACCTTTACATATACATGTTTATTTACAAACAATTGTTCGTGAATCGTCGGGAATGGTCAAAGGTCAATTTAATATATAAACACGGTTCCAACATTTTCGAGACTCAGCATTACAAACTTTGCTTATCATGTCGGAAACATATAAAGATTAAAGTTTAAATTTGGTCGGAAATTCCCGGGTCATCACATATAATGTATATGAACGGGTCCTTTCAGTTGGTATCAGAGCGGTGGTCTTAGCGAACCAGGTCTGCATTAGTGTGTCTAACTGATAAGTCGTTAGGATGCATTAGTGAGTCTGGACTTCGACCGTGTCTGCATGTCAAAAGTTTTGCTTATCATTTCTAGTCGGAAATCATCTGCTTATCATCCATAGGAAATTACCTGCTTATCATTATTAGTCTAGACACGTCTTGCTACATTAATTGCATGAGTAGTGTATAGACAAACTTCATATCTTAGCGTATCTGCTAAATCATATCTTATCGTATCTGTTACTTTAAACTTTACCTGACATACCCCGCAAATTCCTCCGTAATCTATGAAATCTTTTGATCTCTATATATAGATATCCTATGTAAATAGAATACCACCCGATAGCCGAAAAATCATTTTTATATCGAAAATCCTTTATCCAATCGTACGAAATGGAATTTGTCATCAGTTCAAGTCACTCGGATTCCGAAATTGAATCTCACTCAAGCTCCGAAAGCAGTGTGACCGGAATGGATCAACCAATCAGTCATCACCTATTCTGGATGAATTGGGGATGGGTTCGTAGCCTCCTCAATCATTGGAAACAAGAAGAAGGCGATCCTTTCCATCCACCACATTGCCCTCTTGGCGAAGAACCTGAAGCACTTACCGGCGAACCTGTTCGAGACACCATTTTCTCTCTCATTTCCAGGGTATCTCGTCACAATTATATACTACATCAAATTCTAGATTTTATTTATCCGCTCGTTCCGACCGACAATCATCCTGGAATAATAGAAGAAGTCAACGAACTTCGCGCTCGGGTAGTGGCTTTGGAGAATATGGTGCAGAGATTACAAACACCAGCAGCATAACCAGTACCACCATCATCAATTCCAACAGTACCATTACCACCTCCAACCACAACCGCGTTGTAAACCTTAACTTCACAATCTGTCCCACGAGCATCAACGTCATACGCACCATAGATACCAAGGAGTACCAACAACAATAACTGACGAAGTATTAATTCATAACTTCATTGGAGAAACATTCCGCGGCGATTATATAATCTCTAAAGTCTTAGAGATTATCTAATCTAGCCCTAACCATAAATCAGTTAAGCGAACAAAATTGATAGAAAGAAGAGTAGAAACCCTGACAAAAATGGTGTGTGATTAACAAGTTAAACTTGTTTTACCAACAGCATCAACAGTACCGTCAACGTCACCAGCATCGTTAGTACAGTCAACATCAGAATCAACAACACCTATAACATCACAAACTCTGTCAGTTCAAGAATCACTGTGGACATCATTACGAATCAATAACGTGTATATTGTATCAACAAGTTATGAAGAATTAACTCATTCCCTCTGAAGAAATTATATATATATTTTATATATATATATATATATATATATATATATATATATATATTTTGAAATAAAAAATAAATCTTTCCGTGCTAAGCTATTGTGTGTGAATCTTAACTACTCAGTTAATTCATATTACAAATATGCAATAATGTACGTCCCTCACCCGCGACTTAACCATCGTTAACTACAATCTCTGTCTCAATTCAACAAATTCCAGTTCATAATAAATCAAGTATATATTTGATTTTACACTTCATCATTGATGTAACCGAAACTTTTCAGATAACATCATTCGTACTTTGCGAAGTTCACAAGAATTTAACGAAAACCAACATCACATCTCAACAAATAACGAAGTATTGATTCATAATTTCAATATTATTGAAGAAATACTTATGTAACCTCTAAACCTTCAAGGAATTATTCAATTCTAGTTCCAACCGTAAATCGAATGAGTTTAATTTAGTATTAACTCATTAAAATCTATGTTACATCTGAGGAGAATATATACATATATATTTTCATAAAGACTGTAATAAAATTCTTATGTACAAAATATTAATTGTGAAAATTTTTTAACGGGTAGGTAATACCCGAGAGATATATATAAATTCATAATTAATATGTTACATTCTTCGAATCAGATTAAGCAAATTATCAATTATACTTTCTACTTTCACAATAATATACATTCTTTCATAGAAATCAAAACAACCATACTCATTCAAACCCAATTACGTATTCTGATTTTAAAATCTCAGAATTCAATTCAAGATATAACTGGTACCATTACTTTTAGATTCCTACATCTTTCAAAGCTATACTTTGACTTCAAAAGTGTGTTAGAACATCAAATGTATACAAATGATTACAATCTATGTTCAAACCCTTCGAAAATCTCTGAAGACACTTCAAATAATGAGCAATCGAGATGATGATCCAACCACATATTACCCACAGTTATGTACTTAAAAAGCTCTCGAAACCAAAGTCATAATTCAACACATATCTATGTCAGATCTTTTGGCATTTATTAGCAAAAATAACCTTGCAATTCCTTTTCAAAGTAGCAAATTATATCACAGCTCCAGCAAGACACCTTCGATTTTTTCATTCGGAGTAGCCTTATCATAATTTTTATATATGTGATTACCCTTTTGTTACTGGAGAACCTTTCATATTCCACCACATTAGCAATAAACTTACCAACAACTTCACTGATCTTGGGCATTCCGAAGAATCTTTATATTTATCGAAACCTCATCATTTACTCATCTGCCTCTTGTAACGAGAATTGTCATACGAATCATTGGGAGTTAGCAATCAGTATTTTGAAATCTCACAGCATGTTGACGCCAACAGTTATACATAACGTCTATTTCCAAGGCTTACATACTTCGAATGTGAAGTTTCTGAAACACACTCTGAACCGCGAACTAGTTCTCGAAATGCTGATGAAGCAACAAAAACTGTAAACGACCTTAGCAGTAAAAAGTTTGATGATAAAGATTAGTGTATTAACAAAGCTCAGAAATAGAGAAGTTTTGGAACTGGAAAACGGATTGAGCAAAGTATGAAGGAGGCTGTGGACAAATCACAAAGACTGAACCTGCCTTCAAAGAATTCAAATGATTCAGTGTCTGCTGAAGTCATTAACGAATACCTTGCTCCTGACACTAAACCCTTACAGACAATATTCTTCATCATCCTCTGATATTAGAAATTCTAAGATATCATCGTATCTTTCATTATAAATATCCTCCATATTTATGAAGATATTTCCATAACTATTCTTATCTGGAATCATTTATCTCTTTGCGCTATCTATATTACATCAAAAAGGAAACTGTTTAGTTCCTATACTCTGTAAACCTTTGAGTTTAAAATATGAATGTTTTTGAAGTAGTGTTGGAAACTGAAGCATGAGTTAATATAATATAATGACACTTGATCAACGTGATTATATTACAGTAATTCATGCTGAGTTTCTAAATGGAACGTGATGATTCACAGATCATAACATCATCATGTGCCATGTTATACGACTCTTGTATTCTATTTAACCTCTAAAATATCAAGAAAATATTTCTTGATGATTCGGCCTTTTCTAAGGTATTCTAGTAATTTGACAAGTCAAGATCGTGCCATCACAATTTCCTTCCTAGAACATTAACAATGTTCATTCCGAAAATTATATTTGTGAATTCTGGACCATTACAAGCGGTGCTTAATCGCAAGAAGAAGAAACGAAAGGACAAAACTCCGAAATAGAAATTGGGGTATAAATTGCAGCAAATAAAAGAGAGCATTAACTGTGGATGACAATGATTATAGAAGATAGAAACAGAGACTTTGAAATATAAGGGAAGATATAAAGCCCAATGACAAACTAAAAATTATAAACCATATATATCGATGCATATAGCAATATAAAGACACGGGAGAACTAGAAACACTATAAACCCAAGAGTATAGTAGAAGTAAATAGATTCTTCCGGCGGTAGATGAAAAAGAAGAATGACCGATATGAAAGTTATAAGTATATCGAGAATCAGAACTGGATGGAGCATATTGATGAATACTTTAAAATATGAGTTGAGGGGGAAAGAATAGAAGGTGATGAAACGTGACTAGAAACTTAGAAATCAACAGATTTAACTCACACAATGACGGAATAAGTGAATCAAACCCTCTAGTGAATAAGTTAAGCTTTTTGTGATTAATTTAGTCATACCACAACTAAATCAAGTGTGATTAGATCAACACCTAGAGCTATTATTCACCACCTGGGTGATTTGGGTTGAGAGAGAATCGGAGGAGCTCACCTGATCTGAGTGTGTGTAACAAATGAGAGGCTTAACCTAAAAATGAAGAACATAAGACTTTATATACCCCTGCTGTTGACTCACCCGTACGATTCATCCATCACACATACGAGTTGGCTTCATCAGCCGTACGGGTGATCACTCACTCGTGTCTTCTCATTTAGGTTGTAATTGTGACTTAGCTCTGCATCAACCGTGCGTATGAGCCTGTCAGCTGTACAAGTGAGGCTTCACTCGGACGTCTGACTAAGTCTAACATAGTCAAACATCCACATCTCGTTCCTGCAGTTGCTGTAACCACATACAAACACGGATAGGATAATAACGAACGATCATGGTGGCCTGTAAACTGTTGTACCTGCAATGGACGTGGGTAGATGTCTAGGGACTTGCATAAAATGCATCAACAGAAGGTGTGAGTTGTAAGAAAAGGAAGGAGGTGAATTTATAAGAAAATCTCTGACAGAACAATTAAAATGGACGATCGCATTTAAAGAGGATCCTAATTCCTTTTGTTACTGGAGAATCAAATCTTATTACAAAGATTTTCTTCAAATCCCTTGAAATCTGGAAATCAATCATATCTACGTCTAATGATAAGATGAATCTACACTTACTCATTTCACTCTTCTATGTTAGCTTCATTCGTACTCTTCATATAAATGGATTGTTTATCCAAATTATTCGCTGATGATAAAACTCTAATTTTCAGCCTGTATGCATCATGAAAACATACTTATTATCATTCACGACCTTTCCACTCAAATTTCGGGACGAAATTTCTTTAACGGGTAGGTACTGTGACAACCCGGAAATTTCCAATCAAATTTAAACTTTATCTTTATATTATTCCGACACGATAAGCAAAGTTTGTTAAGTTAAATCTCAAGAATTTTAAATTGTGTTCATACATTCATTATAACCTCGACCAAATTCAGACGATTCACGAACCGTTATATATAAATAAATATGTATATATATGTATATATATATATTATAACTTGAGAATATTAATAAAGTATTAAACGTATAATACTTTACATGATCGTATTTGTTTCAATATGTTTATCGATGGAATTAGAAGATAATATCAAATTGTTGATTTATCAGATACATTATGATATGATTACGGGTCTATGTTATGAGGTCCACTGTGATTTAAGAAATCTATTCTTTTTGACAACATTCGAAAAATGGTAAAGTGATTTATAAGCAAGAACGTGAAGTGTAAATAACTTAGATGTTAGATATCGACAAGTTAAGTAACTCGACGTTTTTCATTAAGATGATTTCATACGTTTATTTAACCTTTGAACTTTATCCCATGCTTCACCAACAAACTGTAATTTAAAAACTTGAAACCTATTATGAATATATATGATTCTACTTTTTTAAAAACATTTTATGATATAACGATTTCCATTATTTTAACCTTTAAACAAAATGATTCTTAAAAATATATTTGGTTTTGGAAAACAAAATTATTATATTTATTTGATTTAGTTTCAAACGTACAAAAACGTTTTCAGTTTAAAAAGAACTTTATTATTAAAACGTATATAACTTTTATAAATATCTAGAACCACTTTTGACAACTCATTACTTAACCAGTATGATAAAGATACGATATTTATATTTTATTTTATTAAATATATATAACGATTTAAATTAATATTATATATATTTATACGCGTATTATACGTACATAGTTTTATATTTTTACTATACTTAAACTTTACCTTTACTTTATTTTTACTTTACTTTAACTTTAATAATTCACTTTAATAATTCTTACTTTAATAATTCACTTTAATAATTCATACTTTAATAATTCACTTTAATAATTCATACTTTAATAATTCACTTTAATAATTCATACTTTAATAATTCACTTTAATAATTCATACTTTAATAATTCAATTTAATAATTCAAAAATCTATTATAAATAGAATTCAATAGGTTTCATTATTTCATAGAAACTTGAAAATATTTTTCTCTAAACTCTCTCAATCGATTTACATATATATATTTACTCCGTATTATTTCAAGATATTATTAGTATACATAAAATATTACGTCAGAGTGTTGTCCGAGTGATTTCGAAATTATTTTTCGAGTGGGATTGGATTAAGGAAATTATGGGTTATAGCTATGGAGGTGATTGGTATGGTTCATGGGTATGCTCGTGAGGTCAATAAAGTGTTTATCATCTCCGTTGCTTCTACGTACCTTTCCTGCAATATTGAATCTCAATATTGATACGTGAGTACTCATAATTTAACTTTTACATACTAATAGTGTATCCCTGACTAGTGCTCGAGTATATAGGATTATGCATGTTTGTACTTTTGATATTGCCTTTAGTTAGGTTATGTTGAATCCTGAATTAGTTATATATGCGACTGAGATAAGGTATAAGATATGCATGTCGTTGGAAAGCTAGCGAAAAATTAAGAACTTTTCATTTAGATATCGAATGATTTTGATGAACGGATTTGAAGTTATAGTCCATCGAATTTTTGTATTATTATTAAAAATGATTATTATTATCGTCGTTCTAGTTTTATCTTATTATTATTATTATTATTATTATTATTATCTTTATTAATAAAAGGATTTATCATTAAAAATTGTTATTTTTTTTATTATTACTATCGTTATTATCGTTAAAGTTATAATTAGTATTATTATTATTATCCAATTATTATTATTATTATTATTATTATTATTATTATTATTATTATTATTATTATTATTATTATTATTATTATTATTATTATTGGTATTATTATTATTATTATTATTATCATTATTAATATATATATCATTATTTAAAAATGGTTATTGTTATTGTTATTGTTATTATTATTATTACTATATTATCATTAAGATAATTATTTGTATTATCGTTAATAATGTTATAGTAACTCATTATTAATATTAGTGTAATTAAAATAAATATTTGTAACACCTAATTATTTTGATTACTATTATTATCATTATTACGAACACGATATAAAAGACGATTAAAAGCTATTAAACGAAACGATTAGGAAATAATGGGTAAGAGTATCATGATGAAATTAAAATATTATAAGATATTGATTTAGATAAATTATCGCTCTTATTATTTTTATCATTACTATTATTATTAAAATTATCGTTAGTATTAAAACTATCATTTTAACAAAAATTATCATATTAATAGAAATGTCATTGTTACTATAAAATATCATTATTATTATTATTATTTTAAATAGAATTATTATTTTAAATATAATATTAAAAATTGTCGTAAATATTAAAGTTATCATAATTAGAATTATCGTTTTATCATAATGTCATCTTAGTAATTATAAATATTGATATTTTTATAATAATAATTATTATTACAAAATAATACAACTTTTATTTACTATCATTATAGATATTATTTTATCAAATAAATATTTGATACAAACATATTTTACTACGTGTAATAACTTACTTTAATAATACGTATCATATTATCTTTATAATATTAAATGAACCCTATAAATTTTATTACTTAATATATATAAAAGTATATTTTATTATATAAATATAATATAAAATTTTATTTATTAATAAATAAATTATATTATTTACTCTATTAAATCTTTTAAAAATATTTAAAAATATAAAACGACGATATTTAAACTATATATTAATCATGTATAAATTTTTGGAAATTATTTTGAGTCAAATTTACTTTTGTTGACTTTTGCATATTAGTCTCGAGCATTAGGATTGTGGTACACTATGACTTGACCTAATTTGTTAGACAAATATTGACCAACACATAAATATATATAATTAATTTAGGTTCGTGAATCCGAGGCCAACCTTGCACTTGTTCAATGACGTTATATGTATTTTTACTACGAAATACAGTATGGTGAGTTTCATTTGCCTTTTTACCCTTTATATTTTTGGGACTGAGAATACATGCGCTTTTATAAATGTTTGACGAAATAGACACAAGTAATTGAAACTACATTCTATGGTTGAATTATCGAAATCAAATATGCCCCTTTTTTATTAAAGTCTGGTAATCTAAGAATTAGGGAACAGACACCCTAATTGACGCGAATCCTAAAGATAGATCTATTGGGCCTAACAAACCCCATCCAAAGTACCGGATGCTTTAGTACTTCGAAATTATATCATGTCCGAAGGAGGATCCCGGAATGATAGGGGATATTCTTATATGTATCTAGTTAATGTCGGTTACCAGGTGTTCACCATATGAATGATTATTTTTTGTCTCTATGCATGGGACGTATATTTATGAGAACTGGAAATGAAATTCTTGTGGTCTATTAAAATGATGGAAATAAATGATTATGATAAACTAATGAACTCACCAACCTTTTGGTTGACACTTTAAAGCATGTTTATTCTCAGGTGTTAAAGAAATCTTCCGCTGTGCATTTGCTCATTTTAAAGATATTACTTGGAGTCTTTCATAGCATATTTCGAAGAACGTTGCATTCGAGTCATTGAGTTCATCAAAGATTATTATTAAATCAATTTATAGTTGGATAGTGGATATTATGAAATGGTATGCATGCCTGTCAATTTTTGATGTAAAGAAAGATTGTCTTTTAAAAACGAATGCAATATTTGTAAAATGTATCATATATAGGTCAAATACCTTGCAATGTAATCAACTATTGTGAATCGTTTATAATGTATATGAACGGGTCCTTTCAGCATTAACCTAAAGACATCGAAATCATTTGCAAGTTCATGCACCAGCTCCATGTATCGCTGCATAGAGGCTTCATGCACCCCAAACAATCCATTGACCTGGTTAGCGACCAACTGTGAGTCCACGTATGCATCCAAATGCCTTATTCTGAGTTGTTGCGCTATGCGCATCCCTGATAGAAATGCATCATATTCGGACTCATTAGTGGTCGTGGCAAACGTGAATCGGAGCACATACTATGCCCCTCTCCGTCAGGACTCATGAGGACCAAGACAGCCCCCGCGCCTTCGGGTCCACAAGCTCCATCTGTATACAATTCCCAGACCTGACTTTTGTCACAACCAATTGTAGTGCTTTCCGTGAGTGCCTATACTTCTCTTGTTGTTTCAGTCAAGTAATCTGCAAGTATCTGGCCTTTCACTGCCGTGCGCAGGGAGTAATTGATTTCATGCTCTCCCAATTCAATGGCCCATTTAGCCAGTCTACTCGAAATATCAGGCTTGTACAACACCCGTCTTATTGTTTGGTCTGTTAACACCACAATTGGGTGCGCATGGAAATACCTGTGCAGCCGACGAGCTGTATGTACTAGCGCATACATGAGTTTTTCAATAGGTGGATAGTTAACTTCACTGCCGCTAAGTACTTTACTGACAAAATACACAGGCATTTATACATGCCCCCATATGCGACGAGAACGGAACTGATAGCCTCCTTTGAAGTCGCAAGATACAGCATCAACGTCTCTCCCGCTATAGGTGCAGTCAAAGTAGGCAACTCCTTTAGGATCGACTTCTTCTCAACAAAAGCTCTTTCAGTCTCCTCGGTCCATCTGAAGTACGACTTTTTCTATCAATTATTGAGAGTCTGGAAAAATGGTAATGACCACTCCGTGGCTTTTGACAGAAATCTCGTTAGCGCAGCCAACTTTCCTATCAAACTTTGAACTTCTTTTCTTGATTTTAGGGAGTTCATTCGCTATACAACTTCAATTTTCTTGTGATTAACCTTGATTCCTCTTGGCGAAACGATATGCCCCAAGAACTTGCCTTCTTCTTCCCCAAAACTACACTTTGTAGGTTTAAGCTTCATATTGATTTTCCTTAGAAAGTTGAACGTTTCCAGGATATCGGCCAATAGTTGTACATTTGTATTGCTTTTGATGACTAAATCATCTACGTAAGCCTCAAGATTTCTACCGATTTGATCCTTAAACACCAAATCCACTACCCTCTGGTATGTTATCCCCGCATTTTTCAACCCGAAGGGCATTTTCGTGTAGTAATAAATACCCTGATCGGTGTGGAATGCAGTTTTGTCCTCATCCGCTTCTGCCATCTGAATCTGGTGATACCCCTTATACGCATCCAAAAAACATTTGAACCTAAAACCGAAAAGAGATTCAACTTTCCAGTCGATCTCAGGCAAAGGATAATTGTCCTTAGGGCATTCTTTATTAATATCCATAAAATAGACGCACATGCGCCATGAGCCATCTCCTTACTAACCATAACAGATGTTATTGATGATGATGATGTTATTACTTGTTGTTGATGATGATGAAGAATGGCTGCTGCTAATCCTCTTCCACTGATTACTCACCCGAATATTCTGTGTTGGGTTTTAATTTACATCAAACTGGGTCAAATTGCTTTTGGGCTTGAACATTTAAATGGGTCTTTGCTTTGGGCTTCTGGTACCAACATGTTAAAAAAAAGATTAAGCTAGGGGTTTAATACAGAAAGAATGGGCAGATCAATGGTTAGTAGGATGTTGGTTAAATGACAGGTCGCGGGTTCGAGTCTGGGGAGTGGCAGTTTTATTTTTGGAAGCTTATTTATTTCTCTTAAGGTAGTATTATTATTTCTATTATTTTTATTATTAATATTATTATTATTATTATTATTATTATTATTATTATTATTATTATTATTATTATTATTATTATTATTATTATCATTATCATTATTATAATTATTATAAATATTATAAGTATTATTATTATTATTAACACTAGTATTAGTATTGTCATTAAGTATTATTATTAGTAGTATTATTAATATTATTATTAGTTTTATCATAAAAATTATCATTTTTCAAGTTATTATTATTAACAAAAGTAAATTTATTAAAATTTTTATTTTAAGTATTATCATTCTTATTATCATTATTAATATTATTATTATTATTATTATTATTATTATTATTATTATTATTATTATTATTATTATTATTATTATTATTATTATTATTATTATTATTATTATTATTATTACTATTACTATTACTATTATTATTATTATTATTATTATTATTATTATTATTATTATTATTATTATTATTATTATTATTATTATTATTATTATTATTATTATTATTATTATTTTTAGAACACTTATTATTACTAATACAAGTATTATATTATAAATATTATCATTTATTATTATTATGATTATCATTACCATTATGATTATTATGATATTTATTAATATTATTATCATAAGTATTATTATTGTAGTTATTATCATCATAAATATTAACATTAAGATTATTATTACTAATATTATTTTTATTATTAGTATTATTATCAATACTATTAATATCAGTACCATTACTAAAACTACTTATTATTATGATCATAAAAAGATACAAATTGTTATGTATTATTAGCGATATTATTTTATCAAATAAATAGCTATATAAGAATAGAATTGATACATATCACATAACAACATTAATATTTTCATCATAAATACTAATTATTTATCTAAATTATATAAAATAAATATAGTTAATATAGTTATTAATGAAACACACAAGTTACTGGAATAACAATTAATAATAATATCTAAACTTGTTCGATTACGATTATATGTTTTAATAGATATACAAATGATATAGGTTCGTGAATCCGAGGCCAACCCTGCATTTGTTCAATATAGTCATATGTATTTTTACTACAAAATACATTATGGTGAGTTCATTTGAATCCCTTTTACTCTTTACATTTTTGGGACTGAGAATACATGCGCTACTTTTACAACTGCTTTATTAAATGCTTTTGAAATACATTTTGAACTGCGAATACATGAAATGCTTTTATAAATGTTTGACGAGATAGATATAAGCAAAACATTCATCGAATGAATTATGTGGACGTGATAATTGCCACCATTGAATTATGTGGACGTGATAATTGCCACAATTGATATGAATATTTTCCCCCTAATTATTATTGCTTGGTAACCTAAGAATTAGGGAACATCACTAATTTTGAAAATTAGTGCATGCCTAATTGACGCGAATCCTAAAGGTAGCTACCGGGTTTAACACCCCCACCCAGAATGTTCACTAGACGGAAGGGCTAGTGGGTGTGGTGTTTAGTACTTCGAAGTTTATATGATTATTATACAGACGAGATGTTCTGTTTTGGGGATATTATTTATGTGCATTATATGTTAAGGTCGGTTACCATGCCAAGATATGTGTACGATTACTAAGATTTATGAAAGATGATTTCGTACACGAGAAAGGTGTACTGTATTTGTAACGACCCAACCCTCGTTATTCCAAAAACACGACCCAAAAAAAAATTTGGAACCTGCACATCTGGACGGCGTCTAGATTCCTGGACGGCGTCCAGTACTTAAGCCTTGGACGGTGTCCAACACTTTAGGACGGCATCCAATTGTACTAACGGAGACTGATCAGTTTTCTTTTACACGTGAATGTAAAACCCGCTTCCCGACACTTTCCAACGAAGAAATTTATCACATCATAATAATATATGTAAAACTAATGGATTTCCACAATAAAAACTAGTTTTACATCGCGGGGCCCACATATGCCCAAAATACCATTAAGTACGAAATACGAGTTTCGACCACAAAAAGTTTAATTGCCAAACGTCACTAGAGCATGGTGTTTGGGGTTAAACTACCCAAATCTTGGTCGAACTTCCAAAAAGCCATAACCCCCGAGAGCCACTAATCCAAGTGAATACCTTTGCCCCTATCCAAGCCGGATCTTGCAATCACCAACACAGTTACCTCATACATGCTAGCAATTTAAATGAAATACCAACGCGAGGAATAACGCTAAAATCTCCAAAACCACAAGCTAGCACAAACAATAGCATACATAACCAGAACAATATATTAAGCCACACAATAACACATAACCATGGTTAACCAATAGTACGGGGGAATGGTACTTCGAATTTTCCCATCGGTGTTCCCAATAACTGTTAGTGTACAACGGAGTATGACACGAACCCCTGAGTGGTATCAGACACGCGAACTTTAACCCAGCCGTCACGTGAAATGTGGTATCACACACGCGAACCTTAAACCCACACTTCACACCCACACACATGATTATATGGTATCGAACACGCGAACTTTAACCCATATATCACGCCTACACACGCACACACATATGGTATGGCATCGAACACGCGAACTTTAGTCCATACCACATGCTAATATGATGCGGTATCGAACATGCGAACTTTAAACCCACATCGTACCCTACACAAGTAAATACATTATATACACACGTATAATTATTCCACTCACCTTGTCGACTTGGCGAGATTCCCAATAATAACGTATAACCTTCAAGGCGAGTCACCTAGCATAATTTATTCCCAATTAATTCACATAACAAGATAGGCTAACCACCATCTAGCCTCCCTAGTGCATTTATGACCCAAAGGGGTACTTATGACCCATTTGCACTAGAATCATACAATAGAGGTCAAGACTCACCACAAATCACTAGAAGATAGTGATTTAGGCTCTAAGACTTCCATCAACACATATCTAGGGTGTTTCATACCCAATAAATCCCGCTAGGTCAAACCCACCCATTTGACCCATTTCAAGTCAACCATAAACCCTAGAAACACATTTTACTAACAACACAAGTGAGCTACTGAGTAACTAACCATTTTAGACTCATTAACACTATTTCTTACTTTGAAACCCTAGGTTGGTTGTTCTTGAGTCCTCATGACTCAATCTTACCCACAAACCCCCAAAATCACCAATTATGGGTTTTATGTTCAACACTAACCCAAACCCTAACCCTTTAACACTAATTAAGTAAGAAAATGAAGATTAGGACTTACCACTACTATCACTACGTAGCTAGCGACTAGATGAACAACTTTATCACTCGAGGTAAGACCCGAAACTAGCTTCTTCTTCCTTTGCTTGAGCTTTCTCACACTAGATATCTCTCTCTCTCTCTAAACTTGAAGTGGTAGGGTTGAGGTTGTTGAAAGTGGAGTAATGACACACACCAAAACTGACCTAGAGGCCTTAAACACGTTCCAATGTGAAAATACCAAAATACCCTTCTAAAATATCTAAAAACCCACAGCTGGCCCGCCAGTTATTCTGGACGGCGTCCCACAATCTGGACGGCGTCCAGCCCTTCAAAGTTGGACGGCGTCCCAAGCTTTTGGACGGCGTCCCAACTTACTGGAAAAACAGAAAGTTACAACTCTCCCTCACTTGAACCGGATTGCGTCCTCACAATCAACGCCGCATGACACGCAGGAAGATAAACCAACACAAATTCTTCGGGTTCCCATGTAAACTCAGAACCTTTACTACGATGCCATTGGACCTTAAAAGTCCTCACCTCTTTGTTATGCAACATCTTCACCTTTTCATCAAGTATAGCAATCGGCTCTTCAACATACTCTAACTTGTTGTTCAACTCGATCTCATCTAGTGGCATCCATGAAGAATCATCCACAAGACACTTACAGAGATGGGAAACGTGAAATGTATTTTGGACGGCGTCCCAACTTGCTGGAAAAACAGGATTTAAATCTTGTGGTCTATCAAAATGATGAATTTTATTGTTTTATGATAAACCTATAAACTCACTAACCTTTTGGTTGACACTTGAAAGCATGTTTATTCTCAGGTATGAAAGAAACCTTCTGCTGTGCATTTGCTCATTTTAAAGACATTATTTGGAGTCGATCATCGCAATGGGACCAGATGTTGGTGACTTCGTCCAGATGGATTAGGACGGGGTATGACATGTGGTATCAGAGCGGTGGTCTTAACGAACCAGGTTTTGCATTAGTGTGTCAAACTGATAGTTGTTTAGATGCATTAGTGAGTCTGGACTTCGACCGTGTCTGTATGTTAAAAGTTTTGCTTATCATTTCTAGTCGAAAATCATCTGCTTATCATCCTTAGGAAATTACCTGCTTATTATTCTTAGTCTAGACATGTCTTACTGCCTCTATTGCATAGACAGTTTATAGATAAATTCATATCTTAGCGTATCTGTTATTGTTACCTTTGCCTGACAGCTTCCGTAGATTCCTCCGTAACGTATGGGATTTTAGTATTTTATATGCATATATAAATTATGTATTACATGGTACTAATCTACATCCTATAATCTATTTCTTATCAAAAATCCTTCATCTGATCGTACGAGATGAATCCCTCAACCAGTTCGAGTCCTCGGATTCCGATAGCTATTCTGATAGTTATTCCGACAGCTATTCCGATATAGATGTTCACCTAAGCTCCGGAAACAGCGTCACCGAAAAGAATCAACCAATCAGCCATCATCAATTCTGGATGAATTGGGGCTGAGTTCGTAGTCGACTTAATCAATGGAGACGAGAAGAAGGCGATACTTTCCATTAACCAAATTTCCCTCTTGGCGATGAAACTGAAGCACTTACCAACAAACCTGTTCGAAACATCATTTTCTCTCTCATTTCCAGAGTATCTCGCCACGAATATATTCTATCTAAAATTCTAAACCTTATTCATCTGCTCGTTCCGACCGATAATCATCCCGGAGTAATACAAGAAGTCAACGAACTTCTCGCTCGAGTAATCAATTTAGAAAATATGGTGCAAAACTTACCAGCTTCAGCGACATCACCAGCACCAACAGTACCACCAATAAACCCAGTTTCAACATCATATGCCTCAATAGCACATTCTGTACCTCGAATATAATCTTCGTTCTACGTATCGTTCTACATCAATTATCTTCGTTCTTCATGGCGATTATGTGATCTCTAATGTTATAGAGATTATGTATTCTAGTTTTGACGGTAAACCAAATGAGTTTAATACTATATTAACTCATTAAATCCATGTTTACATCTGAAGAAAATATATATGTAAGTATATTTTCACTAAGATTGTAATTAAAAATTCTTTCGTACAAACTGTTAATGGTGAAAATATTTTAACGGGTAGGTAATACCCGAGGAATATTTAGATTTCACATTAATAAGTTACATTGTACATTCTTCGAATCTGATTCAACAGTCATTTACTATCCTATTTACACCCACAAATATACGTATCCGTTCACCGCAGAATAACCATTTTCATTCAATTTCATATTTGGATTTTGACCTATCAGAATCCAACAAATGGCATAATGAAGAAAACATTGGACAAAATAAAATTTGTTAGAAACAAACGAATTAACTATGAGAAATTCTATTAAGAATCCACGCTAACAAAATCCTAGCTAACTGTTCCTAGCTAACTGTTAATTCCTTGTTACATTTATTTATCGCAATTTATTTATACCAATTTATATTCTCGCAATTTTATTTATCGTCATTTAATTTCTGTTATTTATTTTACGCACTTTATTTATCGTCATTTAAATACTGTTATTTACGCATTTTAAATATCGGGACACGTATACAATGTTTTGACATATCATATCGACGCATCTACATATATTATTTGGAATAACCATAGATACTCTATATGCAGTAATGATAGAGTTAGCTATACAGGGTTGAGGTTGATTATATAATAATATATATACTTTGAGTTATGATCGAGTCTAAGACATACACGGGTCACGATACGTATTAATTAATTCGAATATTATATATTAATCTATATATGAATTATTGGACTATTAACTGTGGACTATCGAATGTGGACTAATAACATTGGACAATTAAAATGAATTAAAATACTGATTACAACATATGAAACTAAATAATTCTTCAAGTTTGCCACTTGATTTCATCTTAAACCTCGTTTGTATCTTGACGATTACAATCTGCGTTTAAACCTTTCATGATTCATGAAAACACCTCAATCGAGAGGATGAATCAACCGCACTTCATCTACAGAAAAAGAGATTGATGCATATAGTTATGCACCTGAAAAACTCTCAGAAACTGAGTAAACATTTAACACGTAGCTGTGCTAATTCCTTTAGTGTTATTATTACCGAAAATAACCTTGCAACTCCTGTTCGAGATAGCCAGTTTTGTCACAGCTCCAGCAAGTCAACTTCAACTTCTCATTCGAATCAACCTTATTATAACTTTGATATATATGTTTGCCATTGTTATTGTACCAGGATGTAGTGACCCGAACTTTTCCATGTTTATATATATTAATTGAGATTGATATTTACATGATTAAATGTTTCCAACATGTTAAGCAATCAAACTTACTAAGACTTGATTAATTGAAATATGTTTCATATAGACAATTGACCACCCAAGTTGACCGGTGATTCACGAACGTTAAAACTTGTAAAAACTATATGATGACATATATATGGATATATATATAGTTAACATGATACTATGAGAAGTAGACATATCATTAAGTATATTAACAATGAACTACATATGTAAAAACAAGACTACTAACTTAATGATTTTTAAACGAGACATATATGTAACGATTATCGTTGTAAAGACATTTAATGGATATATATCATATTAAGAGATATTCATACATGATAATATCATGATAATATAATAATTTAAAATCTCATTTGATATTATAAACATTGGGTTAACAACATTTAACAAGATCGTTAACCTAAAGGTTTCAAAACAACACTTACATGTAACGACTAACGATGACTTAACAACTCAGTTAAAATGTATATACATGTAGTGTTTTAATATGTATTTATACACTTTTGAAATACTTCAATACACTTATCAAAATACTTCTACTTAACAAAAATTCTTACAATTACATCCTCGTTCAGTTTCATCAACAATTCTACTCGTATGCACCCGTATTCGTACTCGTACAATACACAGCTTTTAGATGTATGTACTATTAGTATATACACTCCAATGATTAGCTCTTAGCAGCCCATGTGAGTTACCTAACACATGTGGGAACCATCATTTGGCAACTAGCATGAAATATCTCATAAAATTACAAAAATATGAGTAATCATTCATGACTTATTTACATGAAAACAAAATTACATATCCTTTATATCTAATCCATACACCAATGACCAAAAACACCTACAAACACTTTCATTCTTCAATTTTCTTCATCTAATTGATCTCTCTCAAGTTCTATCTTCAAGTTCTAAGTGTTCTTCATATATTCTACAAGTTCTAGTTACATAAAATCAAGAATACTTTCAAGTTTGCTAGCTCACTTCCAATCTTGTAAGGTGATCATCCAACCTCAAGAAAGCTTTGTTTCTTACAGTAGGTTATCATTCTAATACAAGGTAATAATCATATTCAAACTTTGGTTCAATTTCTATAACTATAACAATCTTATTTCAAGTGATGATCTTACTTGAACTTGTTTTCGTGTCATGATTCTGCTTCAAGAACTTCGAGCCATCCAAGGATCCGTTGAAGCTAGATCCATTTTTCTCTTTTCCAGTAGGTTTATCCAAGGAACTTAAGGTAGTAATGATGTTCATAACATCATTCGATTCATACATATAAAACTATCTTATTCGAAGGTTTAAACTCGTAATCACTAGAACATAGTTTAGTAATTCTAAACTTGTTCGCAAACAAAAGTTAATCCTTCTAACTTGACTTTTAAAATTAACTAAACACATGTTCTATATCTATATGATATGCTACCTTAATGGTTTAAAACCTGGAAACACGAAAAACACCGTAAAACCGGATTTACGCCGTCGTAGTAACACCGCGGGCAGTTTTGGGTTAGTTAATTAAAAACTATGATAAACTTTGATTTAAAAGTTGTTATTCTGAGAAAATGATTTTTATTATGAACATGAAACTATATCCAAAAATTATGGTTAAACTCAAAGTGGAAGTATGTTTTCTAAAATGGTCATCTAGACGTCGTTCTTTCGACTGAAATGACTACCTTTATAAAAATGACTTGTAACTTATTTTTCCGACTATAAACCTATACTTTTTCTGTTTAGATTCATAAAATAGAGTTCAATATGAAACCATAGCAATTTGATTCACTTAAAACGGATTTAAAATGAAGAAGTTATGGGTAAAAAAAGATTGGATAATTTTTCTCATTTTAGCTACGTGAAAATTGGTAACAAATCTATTCCAACCATAACTTAATCAACTTGTATTGTATATTATGTAATCTTGAGATACCATAGACACGTATACAATGTTTCGACCTATCATGTCGACACATCTATATATATTTCGGAACAACCATAGACACTCTATATGTGAATGTTGGAGTTAGCTATACAGGGTTGAGGTTGATTCCAAAATATATATAGTTTGAGTTGTGATCAATACTGAGATACGTATACACTGGGTCGTGGATTGATTCAAGATAATATTTATCGATTTATTTCTGTACATCTAACTGTGGACAACTAGTTGTAGGTTACTAACGAGGACAGCTGACTTAATAAACTTAAAACATCAAAATATATTAAAAGTGTTGTAAATATATTTTGAACATACTTTGATATATATGTATATATTGTTATAGGTTCGTGAATCAACCAGTGGCTAAGTCTTACTTCCCGACGAAGTAAAAATCTGTGAAAGTGAGTTATAGTCCCACTTTTAAAATCTAATATTTTTGGGATGAGAATACATGCAGGTTTTATAAATGATTTACAAAATAGACACAAGTACATGAAACTACATTCTATGGTTGAATTATCAAAATCGAATATGCCCCTTTTTATTAAGTCTGGTAATCTAAGAATTAGGGAACAGACACCCTAATTGACGCGAATCCTAAAGATAGATCTATTGGGCTTAACAAACCCCATCCAAAGTACCGGATGCTTTAGTACTTCGAAATTTATATCATATCCGAAGGGTGTCCCGGAATGATGGGGATATTCTTATATATGCATCTTGTTAATGTCGGTTACCAGGTGTTCACCATATGAATGATTTTTATCTCTATGTATGGGATGTGTATTGAAATATGAAATCTTGTGGTCTATTATTATGATTTCATATATATAGGTTAAACCTATAACTCACCAACATTTTTGTTGACGTTTTAAGTATGTTTATTCTCAGGTGATTATTAAGAGCTTCCGCTATCGCATACTTAAATAAAGACGAGATTTGGAGTCCATGCTTGTATGATATTGTGTAAAAACTGCATTCAAGAAACTTATTTTGTTGTAACATATTTGTATTGTAAACCATTATGTAATGGTTGTGTGTAAACAGGATATTTTAGATTATCATTATTTGATAATCTACGTAAAGCTTTTTAAACCTTTATTGATGAAATAAAGGTTATGGTTTATTTTAAAATGAATGCGAGTCTTTGAAAAACGTCTCATATAGAGGTCAAAACCTCGAAACGAAATCAATTAATATGGAACGTTTTTAATCAATAAGAACGGGACATTTCAGTTGGTATCCGAGCATTGGTCTTAGAGAACTAGAATTTTGCATTAGTGTGTCTTATCGAGTTTGTTAGGATGCATTAGTGAGTCTGGACTTCGACCGTGTTTACTTGAAAAATGATTGCTTAACAAATTTTGTTGGAAACTATATATTTTTAACTTGTGAATATTATGTGATAGATGTCTACCTCTAGAACAAGTCCCATTGACTCACCTAATAATAATGAAGAGTCAAATGTAAATTGGAATGATTCGTGGACTGATTCACAAGTTCCCGAAGAGGAACCGGAAGAAGAGTCGGAACCGGAAGAAGAATCGGAACCGGAAGAAGAATCGGAACCGGATGAAGAAATAGAACCGATGGGGAAAATAATAAAACGGTTAAGTAAAAGAAAATCCTCAACCAACCGACCAAGGTTAATTATGGTCAATGGTGTTTCCGCCAAGGAAGCAAAATATTGGGAGGATTACCAATTCTCCGATGAATCGGATTCCGACGAGAATTCCGATGATGTTATAGAAATTACCCCAACTGAATTTAAAAAGGCAAAAGAAAATAATAAGGGAAAGGGCATAAAAATAGAGAAATCTAATTCCAACCCCGATGAACTTTATATGTATCGTCAACCCCCGAAGTCCTTAAGTTGTAACAATGACCCGGGAACCTCTAAACCACCAGGTTTTTCTAAACCAATGTGGAAAATTACGGCTCGTATTAGGGGAACATCATATATCCCTAGAAACTTGGCAAAACGAACCAAAACCGAAGAAGAAGAAACAAGCGAGTCGGAATAAGATAGTTGTATTCGTGTGGTGTAATATATGTAATATAGTGTGCTTATGCTTTATGATATATGTAAAAATTGCTTGTATTAATAAGTATTTTTTTTATGAATCTAACTCTTGTTCTATTTTACAGTATAAAAACACAAAATGGATAGACAACCCAATATTTTAAGAGACCTACCCGGAGTCATGATTGATGAAATCTTGTCTAGAGTCGGTCAGAATTCTTCGGCACAACTATTTAAGGCGAGATCAGTTTGTAAGACATTCGAAGAACGTTCCAAGAATGCCTTGGTTTATAAAAGGCTTTCGTTCGAAAGATGGGGGATATCACATTGGGAAATCCATAAGTTACGATGTGTTTACTTTGACGCATATATTGCGGGGAACCCAAATGCTATTCTACGCAATGGGTTAAGAAATTATTTTGACTCAATATATCCGAATATTGGACTTCGTGATTTAGAAAAAGCGGCTAACATGCAACATAAAGAAGCATGTTATGCTTACGGATTAGTAATGTTCGCTTCTCACCAAAGTGAGAACAAGAACATCGGCCTACAACTATTAAACAAAACGTTCTCACAAGTGACGGAGTCGGTAATTGGGGTAAGAAATGAGGTTTTTAGATTGTTACGGGACTGTTGGACATTACGTAACCCTCGTCCCTTTGACGACGTTACAACACGCTGTCTTATCAACGGCCATAACGGTTATGTTCCACAAGACCAAGGATGGGAAGTAGTCCTAGTAAAACCAGAATGCATGACTTGTTTCTGGACGTATGAATTACGTGTCTTTTTTGCCTTTGCTGAACGACTTGTGTACTAGCTAGAATTATCTTCACAATTATCTTGTATCAAATTTATTGTGTGCTATATTTCATGCTATATGTAAAATAAGCGGTATTGTAAGTTGGTAAAATATTGTGTAAAAGTTTGAACGCGAAATATTATTATAATCAGTTTTTCATATAGAATTGTAGTAGTTGAATTGTATATTAGCTACTAAGTATGAACTTAACGGGTAGGTACTACCCGAATTTAAACTTATAAAACGCTAATATGAAGAAAAAGCTTTTATAAATGAGTTCATATTATGCTACGAAATACTATTAACTACTCTTAATATTCTGTATGATTAACTTGTTCCATTTGACTATTTTGAAGGAAATGGCACCGACTACTCGACACACCGTGAATATGAATGAAGAGGAATTCCGTACTTTTCTAGCTTCAAACATAGCCGCAGTACAGGCTGCGCTACATACCAACAATAACCTTGGATCTAGCAGTACAGGAAATCGTGTAGGATGCACCTACAAAGAATTCACTGCCTGCAAACCTTTGGAATTTGATGGAACCGAAGGACCGATCGGATTGAAACGGTGGACCGAGAAGGTCGAATCGGTGTTTGCCATAAGTAAGTGTACTGAAGAGGACAAAGTGAAGTACGCAACGCATACCTTCACAGGTTCTGCGTTAACATGGTGGAATACCTATCTAGAGCAAGTGGGACAAGACGATGCGTACGCACTACCGTGGTCAGCATTCAAGCACTTGATGAACGAGAAGTACCGTCCCAGAACCGAGGTCAATAAGCTCAAGACAGAACTTAGAGGGTTACGAACCCAAGGATTTGATATTACCACGTACGAAAGATGATTCACAGAATTGTGCCTATTGTGTCCGGGAGCATTCGAAGATGAGGAAGAGAAGATCGACGCGTTTGTGAAAGGATTACCGGAAAGAATCCAAGAAGATATAAGTTCACACGAGCCCGCCTCCATACAACAGGCATGTAGAATGGCTCACAAACTAGTGAACCAGATTGAAGAAAGAATTAAAGAACAGACTGCTGAAGAGGCCAATGTGAAGCAAGTCAAAAGAAAGTGGGAGGAAAACGGTGATAAGAATCACCAATACAACAACAACAGCAATTACAACAATAATCGCAACAATTATCCCAACAATCGCAACATCAATCGCAACTACAACAAACGGCATAACAACAACAACAACAACAACAACAACAACAACAACAGCAACTACAACAATCATCCC
This sequence comes from Rutidosis leptorrhynchoides, assembly GCF_046630445.1. Lineage (NCBI taxonomy): Eukaryota > Viridiplantae > Streptophyta > Magnoliopsida > Asterales > Asteraceae > Rutidosis > Rutidosis leptorrhynchoides. Next base: position 204,756,862 of record NC_092336.1, on the reverse strand, counting down.
AACAACAATAATAACCGCAATAACAACAACAATCAGAAGCAGCTATGCCAAAGGTGTGAAAAGTATCACTCGGGGTTCTGCACCAAATTTTGCAACAAGTGTAAAAGAAATGGTCATAGCGCGGCGAAGTGAGAGGTCTACGGACCAGGGGTTAATAGAACGAAAGGAACAAATGGTGTCAGAACGAGTAATGGCGGAGCAAGTAGTGTCGGAGCAAGTTATGCCAATGTAGTTTGTTATAAATGTGGAAAACCGGGCCACATAATTAGAAATTGCCCGAACCAGGAGAACACGAATGGACAAGGCCGTGGAAGAGTTTTCAATATTAATGCGGCAGAGGCACAGGAAGACCCGGAGCTTGTTACGGGTACGTTTCTTATTGACAATAAATCTGCTTACGTTTTATTTGATTCGGGTGCGGATAGAAGCTATATGAGTAGAGATTTTTGTGCTAAATTAAGTTGTCCATTGACGCCTTTGGATAGTAAATTTTTACTCGAATTAGCAAATGGTAAATTAATTTCAGCAGATAATATATGTCGGAATCGAGAAATTAAACTGGTTAGCGAAACATTTAAGATTGATTTGATACCAGTAGAGTTAGGGAGTTTTGATGTGATAATCGGTATGGACTGGTTGAAAGAAGTGAAAGCAGAGATCGTTTGTTACAAAAATGCAATTCGCATTATACGAGAAAAAGGAAAACCCTTAATGGTGTACGGAGAAAAGGGCAACACGAAGCTACATCTTATTAGTAATTTGAAGGCACAAAAACTAATAAGAAAAGGTTGCTATGCTGTTCTAGCACACGTCGAGAAAGTACAAACTGAAGAAAAGAGCATCAATGATGTTCCCATTGCAAAAGAATTTCCCGATGTATTTCCGAAAGAATTACCGGGATTACCCCCACATCGATCCGTTGAATTTCAAATAGATCTTGTACCAGGAGCTGCACCAATAGCTCGTGCTCCTTACAGACTCGCACCCAGCGAGATGAAAGAACTGCAAAGCCAATTACAAGAACTTTTAGAGCGTGGTTTCATTCGACCAAGCACATCACCGTGGGGAGCTCCTGTTTTGTTTGTCAAGAAGAAAGATGGTACATTCAGGTTGTGTATCGACTACCGAGAGTTGAACAAACTTACCATCAAGAACCGCTACCCACTGCCGAGAATCGATGACTTATTTGATCAACTACAAGGCTCGTCTGTTTATTCAAAGATTGACTTACGTTCCGGGTATCATCAAATGCGGGTGAAAGAAGATGATATTCCAAAGACTGCTTTCAGAACACGTTACGGTCATTACGAGTTTATGGTCATGCCGTTTGGTTTAACTAATGCACCAGCTATGTTCATGGACCTTATGAACCGAGTGTGTGGACCATACCTTGACAAGTTTGTCATTGTTTTCATTGATGACATACTTATTTACTCAAAGAATGACCAAGAACACGGTGAACATTTGAGAAAGGTGTTAGAAGTATTGAGGAAGGAAGAATTGTACGCTAAGTCTTCAAAGTGTGCATTTTGGTTGGAAGAAGTTCAATTCCTCGGTCACATAGTGAACAAAGAAGGTATTAAGGTGGATCCGGCAAAGATAGAAACTGTTGAAAAGTGGGAAACCCCGAAAACTCCGAAACACATACGCCAGTTTTTAGGACTAGCCGGTTACTACAGAAGGTTCATCCAAGACTTTTCCAGAATAGCAAAACCCTTGACTGCATTAACGCATAAAGGGAAGAAATTTGAATGGAATGATGAACAAGAGAAAGCGTTTCAGTTATTGAAGAAAAAGCTAACTACGGCACCTATATTGTCATTGCCTGAAGGGAATGATGATTTTGTGATTTATTGTGATGCATCAAAGCAAGGTCTCGGTTGTGTATTAATGCAACGAACGAAGGTGATTGCTTATGCATCTAGACAATTGAAGATTCACGAACAAAATTATACGACGCATGATTTGGAATTAGGCGCGGTTGTTTTTGCATTAAAGACTTGGAGGCACTACTTATATGGGGTCAAAAGTATTATATATACTGACCACAAAAGTCTTCAACACATATTTAATCAGAAACAACTGAATATGAGGCAGCGTAGGTGGATTGAATTGTTGAATGATTACGACTTTGAGATTCGTTACCACCCGGGGAAGGCAAATGTGGTAGCCGATGCCTTGAGCAGGAAGGACAGAGAACCCATTCGAGTAAAATCTATGAATATAATGATTCATAATAACCTTACTACTCAAATAAAGGAGGCGCAACAAGGAGTTTTAAAAGAGGGAAATTTAAAGGATGAAATACCCAAAGGATCGGAGAAGCATCTTAATATTCGGGAAGACGGAACCCGGTATAGGGCTGAAAGGATTTGGGTACCAAAATTTGGAGATATGAGAGAAATGGTACTTAGAGAAGCTCATAAAACCAGATACTCAATACATCCTGGAACGGTTAAGATGTACAAGGATCTCAAGAAACATTTTTGGTGGCTGGGTATGAAAGCCGATGTTGCTAAATACGTAGGAGAATGTTTGACGTGTTCTAAGGTCAAAGCTGAGCATCAGAAACCATCAGGTCTACTTCAACAACCCGAAATCCCGGAATGGAAATGGGAAAACATTACCATGGATTTCATCACTAAATTGCCAAGGACTACAAGTAGTTTTGATACTATTTGGGTAATAGTTGATCGTCTCACTAAATCAGCACACTTCCTGCCAATAAGAGAAGATGACAAGATGGAGAAGTTAGCATGATTGTATTTGAAGGAAGTCGTCTCCAGACATGGAATACCAATCTCTATTATCTCTGATAGGGATGGCAGATTTATTTCAAGATTCTGGCAGACATTACAGCAAGCATTAGGAACTCGTCTAGACATGAGTACTGCCTATCATCCACAAACTGATGGGCAGAGCGAAAGGACGATACAAACGCTTGAAGACATGCTACGAGCATGTGTTATTGATTTCAGAAACAGTTGGGATCGACATCTACCGTTAGCAGAATTTTCCTACAACAACAGCTACCATTCAAGCATTGAGATGGCGCCGTTTGAAGCACTTTATGGTAGAAAGTGCAGGTCTCCGAATTGTTGGAGTGAAGTGGGGGATAGACAGATTACGGGTCCGGAGATTATACAAGAAACTACCGAGAAGATCATCCAAATTCAACAACGGTTGAAAACCGCCCAAAGTCGACAAAAGAGCTACGCTGACATTAAAAGAAAAGATATAGAATTTGAAATTGGAGAGATGGTCATGCTTAAAGTTGCACCTTGGAAAGGCGTTGTTCGATTTGGTAAACGAGGGAAATTAAATCCAAGGTATATTGGACCATTCAAGATTATTGATCGTGTCGGACCAGTAGCTTACCGACTTGAGTTACCTCAACAACTCGCGGCTGTACATAACACTTTCCACGTCTCGAATTTGAAGAAATGTTTTGCTAAAGAAGATCTCACTATTCCGTTAGATGAAATCCAAATCAACGAAAAACTTCAATTCATCGAAGAACCCGTCGAAATAATGGATCGTGAGGTTAAAAGACTTAAGCAAAACAAGATACCAATTGTTAAGGTTCGATGGAATGCTCGTAGAGGACCCGAGTTCACCTGGGAGCATGAAGATCATATGAAGAAGAAATACCCGCATCTATTTCCAGAAGATTCGTCAACACCTTCAACAGCTTAAAATTTCGGGACGAAATTTATTTAACGGGTAGGTACTGTAGTGACCCGAACTTTTCCATGTTTATATATATTAATTGAGATTGATATTTACATGATTAAATGTTTCCAACATGTTAAGCAATCAAACTTACTAAGACTTGATTAATTGAAATATGTTTCATATAGACAATTGACCACCCAAGTTGACCGGTGATTCACGAACGTTAAAACTTGTAAAAACTATATGATGACATATATATGGATATATATATATAGTTAACATGATACTATGATAAGTAGACATATCATTAAGTATATTAACAATGAACTACATATGTAAAAACAAGACTACTAACTTAATGATTTTTAAACGAGACATATATGTAACGATTATCGTTGTAAAGACATTTAATGGATATATATCATATTAAGAGATATTCATACATGATAATATCATGATAATATAATAATTTAAAATCTCATTTGATATTATAAACATTGGGTTAACAACATTTAACAAGATCGTTAACCTAAAGGTTTCAAAACAACACTTACATGTAACGACTAACGATGACGTAATGACTCAGTTAAAATGTATATACATGTAGTGTTTTAATATGTATTTATACACTTTTGAAAGACTTCAATACACTTATCAAAATACTTCTACTTAACAAAAATTCTTACAATTACATCCTCGTTCAGTTTCATCAACAATTCTACTCGTATGCACCCGTATTCGTACTCGTACAATACACAGCTTTTAGATGTATGTACTATTGGTATATACACTCCAATGATCAGCTCTTAGCTGCCCATGTGAGTCACCTAACACATGTGGGAACCATCATTTGGCAACTAGCATGAAATATCTCATAAAATTACAAAAATATGAGTAATCATTCATGACTTATTTACATGAAAACAAAATTACATATCCTTTATATCTAATCCATACACCAACGACCAAAAACACCTAAAAACACTTTCATTCTTCAATTTTCTTCATCTAATTGATCTCTCTCAAGTTCTATCTTCAAGTTCTAAGTGTTCTTCATATATTCTACAAGTTCTAGTTACATAAAATCAAGAATACTTTCAAGTTTGCTAGCTCACTTCCAATCTTGTAAGGTGATCATCCAACCTCAAGAAATCTTTGTTTCTTATAGTAGGTTATCATTCTAATACAAGGTAATAATCATATTCAAACTTTGGTTCAATTTCTATAACTATAACAATCTTATTTCATGTGATGATCTTACTTGAACTTGTTTTCGTGTCATGATTCTGCTTCAAGAACTTCGAGCCATCCAAGGATCCGTTGAAGCTAGATCCATTTTTCTCTTTTCCAGTAGGTTTATCCAAGGAACTTAAGGTAGTAATGATGTTCATAACATCATTCGATTCATACATATAAAACTATCTTATTCGAAGGTTTAAACTCGTAATCACTAGAACATAGTTTAGTAATTCTAAACTTGTTCGCAAACAAAAGTTAATCCTTCTAACTTGACTTTTAAAATTAACTAAACACATGTTCTATATCTATATGATATGCTAACTTAATGGTTTAAAACCTGGAAACACGAAAAACACCGTAAAACCGGATTTACGCCGTCGTAGTAACACCGCGGGCTGTTTTGGGTTAGTTAATTAAAAACTATGATAAACTTTGATTTAAAAGTTGTTATTCTGAGAAAATGATTTTTATTATGAACATGAAACTATATCCAAAAATTATGGTTAAACTCAAAGTGGAAGTATGTTTTCTAAAATGGTCATCTAGACGTCGTTCTTTCGACTGAAATGACTACCTTTATAAAAACGACTTGTAACTTATTTTTCCGACTATAAACCTATACTTTTTCTGTTTAGATTCATAAAATAGAGTTCAATATGAAACCATAGCAATTTGATTCACTCAAAACGGATTTAAAATGAAGAAGTTATGGATAAAACAAGATTGGATAATTTTTCTCATTTTAGCTACGTGAAAATTGGTAACAAATCTATTCCAACCATAACTTAATCAACTTGTATTGTATATTATGTAATCTTGAGATACCATAGACACGTATACAATGTTTCGACCTATCATGTCGACACATCTATATATATTTCGGAACAACCATAGACACTCTATATGTGAATGTTGGAGTTAGCTATACAGGGTTGAGGTTGATTCCAAAATATATATAGTTTGAGTTGTGATCAATACTGAGATACGTATACACTGGGTCGTGGATTGATTCAAGATAATATTTATCGATTTATTTCTGTACATCTAACTGTGGACAACTAGTTGTAGGTTACTAACGAGGACAGCTGACTTAATAAACTTAAAACATCAAAATATATTAAAAGTGTTGTAAATATATTTTGAACATACTTTGATATATATGTATATATTGTTATAGGTTCGTGAATCAACCAGTGGCCAAGTCTTACTTCCCGACGAAGTAAAAATCTGTGAAAGTGAGTTATAGTCCCACTTTTAAAATCTAATATTTTTGGGATGAGAATACATGCAGGTTTTATAAATGATTTACAAAATAGACACAAGTACGTGAAACTACATTCTATGGTTGAATTATCAAAATCGAATATGCCCCTTTTTATTAAGTCTGGTAATCTAAGAATTAGGGAACAGACACCCTAATTGACGCGAATCCTAAAGATAGATCTATTGGGCTTAACAAACCCCATCCAAAGTACCGGATGCTTTAGTACTTCGAAATTTATATCATATCCGAAGGGTGTCCCGGAATGATGGGGATATTCTTATATATGCATCTTGTTAATGTCGGTTACCAGGTGTTCACCATATGAATGATTTTTATCTCTATGTATGGGATGTTAATAATGCTAAAAACGAACATATATTTCATAGCATTATTCCTCAAGAAAGACAAGCTTTTAGTTGCAATTGTTCTATTTACAAGTGATATTCGTTTGTATAATAAAAGGTGAAGACAAAAGACAGATTCGACGAATTGAAGACGCAAACGACCAAAAAGCTCAAAAGTACAAAAGACAATCAAAAAGGTTCCAATTATTGATAAGAAACGTCTCGAAATCACAAGAGTACAAGATTCAAAACGCAAAGTACAAGATATTAAATTGTACGCGAGGACGTTCGAAAATCCGGAACCGGGACCAGAGTCAACTCTTAACGCTCGACGCAACGGACTAAAAATTACAAGTTAACTTTGTATATAAATATAATATAATATATAATTAATTATATTAATTATATATATATTATATATATATATTAAAAACCGTCGGCAGAGAAAACTCCAAGGACTGAGCTGTAAAATTAACCTCCGCGACTCGCGGAGTTTGAAGGGGATTTTGCCGCGAGTCGCGGAGCCCCAAATTTCAACTCTGGCTATAAAGCAAACCGAATTCTGATCAAAAATTCAATATTCTATTTTCTCTCTTCTCTATCTATACGATATATATATATATATATATATATATATAATTTATATTTTAATTTTAATTTTAATTATAATTCTAATAATAAGGGTATGTTAGCGAATGTTGTAAGGGTGTAAGTCGAAATTCTGTCCGTGTAACGCTACGCTATTTTTAATCATTGTAAGTTATGTTCAACCTTTTTATATTAATGTCTCGTAGCTAAGTTATTATTATGCTTATTTAAAATGAAGTAATCATGATGTTGGGCTAATTACTAAAATTGGGTAATTGGGCTTTGTACCATAATTGGGGTTTGGACAAAAGAACGACACTTGTGGAAATTAGACTATGGGCTATTAATGGGCTTTATATTTGTTTAACTAAATGATAGTTTGTTAATGTTAATATAAAGATTTACAATTGGGCGTCCCTATAATTTACCATATACACTCAATCGGACACGATGGGCGGGGTATTTATATGTACGAATAATCGTTCATTTAACCGGACACGGGAATGGATTAATAGCCACTAGAATAATTAAAACAGGGGTGAAATTACATTCAAGGGTAATTGGTGTAATTGTTAACAAAGTAGTAAAACCTTGGTTTACACGCAGTCGATAACCTGGTGTATTCATTAAACAAAGTATTAAAACCTTGTTACAATTCGAATCCCCAATTAGTTGGAATATTTATCTTCGGGTATAATAATAATTTGACAAGGACACTTGCAATTTATATTTATGACTGATGGACTGTTATGGACAAAAACCAGACGGACATATTAAATAATCCAGGACAAAGGACAATTAACCCATGGGCATAAAACTAAAATCAACACGTCAAACATCATGATTACGGAAGTTTAAATAAGCATAATTCTTTTATTTCATATTTAATTTCCTTTATTTTATATTTAATTGCACTTCTAATTATCGCACTTTTATTTATTGTTATTTAATCGCACTTTTAATTATCGTACTTTTTAATTATCGCAAAGTTTATTTTATCGCATTTTTATTATTCGCAATTTCATTATCGTTATTTACTTTACGCTTTAATTTAAGTCTTGTATTTAATTTATATTTTACATTAGGTTTTAACTGCAACTAAAGTCTTAAAATCGACAAACCGGTCATTAAACGGTAAAAACCCCCCTTTATAATAATAATATTACTTATATATATATATTTGTATTTTTATAAAAGTAAACTAATATAGCGTTGAGCTTTGTTTAAAGATTTCCCTGTGGAACGAACCGGACTTACTAAAAACTACACTACTGTACGATTAGGTACACTGCCTATAAGTGTTGTAGCAAGGTTTAAGTATATCCATTCTATAAATAAATAAATATCTTGTGTAAAATTGTATCGTATTTAATAGTTTTTCCTAGTAAAATATAAACTATTTTATATACACCTCGCATAACATCAAGTATTTTTGGCGCCGCTGCCGGGGAACTTATCTTAAAAGCAGGAAGCGCAACGCTAATATCAAAAAAAAAAAAAAAAAAAAAAGATTTTTAGTTAACTTTTATTAAAATTCGTTTTTGTAAAAATACGTTTTAATTATTCAAAAATATAAAAAGAAAAACAAAAATATAAGTATTTTTAAGATTTTGTTAAATATTTAAGTTTTATAAGTTTCTTTATTTTTATTTTAGTTTATAAAAATATAAGTTTTAATATCTTTTATTTAATTAAAAAAAAACAGAAAATAAAAAAAAAATAAATAAAGAAAAACGCGTAAAAATTCAAACCTGTCAACTGAATTTCTGAACCCCGCGACTCGCGGGGTTTAAAGCTTTAATTGCCGCGACTCGCGGAGCCTTTCTGACAGGCGACAGGAAGCCCTAAACCTGCATTAATTACGGGTTTTTAATTAATTAATTATTATTTAAACCTAATAATTATTATTATTATTATTAGTTTTATTTTAACTTTTACTTTTTATTTATCTTATATTTTGTTTAATTAGTTTTATTAAAATTTTAAAATTAATAGTTTAATAAAATAAATAATATAAAAATAATATTTTTATAAAAATTGTACTTTTTACAACTTTTTGTATATTTTTATATTTTGTCCCTTTTTAATCGTTGTAGCGTAATATTTGTATTTTTAGCTCATATTTAATTTTAAACTTAGTTTTTGCTATAGTTATTTTTACTCCTAGATTTTTAGGCTTTGCCGTAGAATTCCTTAAGTGCTTTTTCTTTAGACTAAGATTTAGGTGCTTTAGAATTTTGCGACGCCTTTTTAAGTTTTAGTTTCTTTTTAAGTTATTTCCATTTGGGATTTAGTTTTTCCTTGTAAGCTTTAATATTTTTAGACCTTTTACTATGTACCAATTATCATTCCAATTAGTAATTTCAATTTACGATTATAATTTTAAGTTAGTTGTAGTAATAAGGTTAGGTTAGTCAAGTATTTTTAAGTTTTTTTTAAGTTTCTTTTATTTTTCCGTCACCTTTTATTTTTCAACCATTTTTTCTTTTTCGACCTTTTGCGACGAACTCTTTTTCTCTCTTATTTCTCGCCATTCTAGTTTTAGGACTTAGAATTTTTTCTACTTCTTATCTAAATTTCTTAAAATTACGAAAATTTATTTTAAGTGGTTAAATTAATAGACATCAAAATTTTCTGGTTCGTAGTAATAGTTGGATTTGTACGTGGACCGGGTTATTGGAGCCAAACAGTCCTCAATTATATTGAGACCAAACGAATCCTGCCCCTCTGCTGCATCTTTTGGCTATTCGAAACGTGGGCAAAATCAGAAAAGTCTATTGATTGGATAACTTATTATAATTTTTCTTTCCTTTTTAAAACTAATAGGATATTCAGTGAATGCACCGAGCAAGACGTTCATCACCTTTTGTACGTTCACCACCTGTAACTCGATCAAGACATCGTTTAACAAATATAACCGCCGTTGATTTTTCTTTAGAATCGTCATCCAGTCGACCAAGTACTTCAGTTCAAATTTCCGATAATCCATTTTTTGAACCCAACCTCACAATTGAGAATCCAGAGAATATTCAGGAACGGTTCGTAGATCCTGAACCATTAAACTTTCCTCCGGAACCACCAATCATTTAAACAGAGATTGTTGAGGAACGAACCATTAAATCAGAATCATCTAGTGATACCAATTCAACAAATTCAATTATGGAGAATCTGGAACCTTTAAGTATGGAAGACCGAATGAGAGCTAAACGCACTGGCCAAGGTCACGCAATTACTCATCCAGACATTAATGCGCCAGATTATGAAATCAAAGGACAAATTCTACACATGGTGACTAATCAATGCCAATTTAGTGGTGCGCCGAAGGAAGATCCAAATGAACATCTACGTACCTTTAATAGGATCTGCACACTATTTAAAATTCGAGAAGTGGAGGATGAACAGATATATCTCATGTTATTTCCCTGGACTTTAAAGGGAGAAGCCAAAGATTGGTTGGAATCGTTACCTGAAGGGGCGATCGATACATGGGATGTTTTAATTGACAAATTTCTTAAACAATTCTTTCCTGCATCTAAAGCCGTAAGACTTCAAGCAGAAATTGTTACGTTCACACAAAAACCAAATGAAACTCTATATGAGGCGTGGACAAGATATGGAAAGTTATTAAGAGGATGTCCGCAACATGGTTTAGACACCTGTCAAATAGTACAAATATTCTACCAAGGATGCGACATCACTACAAGAAAAGATATAGATATAGCAGCTGGTGGTTCTATTATGAAGAAAACCGAAACTGATGCTTACAAAATTATTGATAACACTGCTTCCCACTCACATGAGTGGCACCAAGAAAAAGATATCATTAGATCATCTAAAGCAGCTAGAGCCGATTCTAGCCATGACTTAGATTCCATTTCCGCAAAGATAGATGCTGTGGAGAGACGAATGGAAAAGATGACTAAGGATATTCACTCAATACGAATTAGTTGTGAGCAGTGTGGAGGACCACATTTGACAAAATATTGTCTCAGTATTGAATTAACAATGGAACAAAGAGAGAATATTTCATACATAAACCAAAGGCCTGGAAATAATTATCAGAATAATTATCAACCGCCAAGACCGATTTACAATCAAAACCAGAATTATAACCGAAATATTCCATACAACAACCAACAAGGTCCTAGCAATCAACAAGTATCCAATAATACTTACAACCAGCAAAGACCGAATTTTCAAAACAAACCACCACAACAAACCGATGATAAAAAGCCGAATTTAGAAGATATGATGACGAAGCTAGTTGAAACTCAAACGCAGTTTTTCACATCTCAAAAACAAACTAATGAACAAAATGCTCAAGCATTTAGATATCAACAAGCTTCTATTCAAAATCTGGAACAAGAAGTAAGTAACCTAGCAAGGTTAATAGGTGAAAGAAAACCGGGAAGTCTACCTAGTGATACAAACGCTAACCCCCGGAATGAAACAGCTAAAGCCATTACCACAAGAAGTGGTACAACACTTAAACCACCTGAAATACCTGTAACTTCTGATGAAACTATTCCTACTCCACAAGAATCACAACCTGATCAAGATAAGGAAAAAGAACCGGTAGTTGAAAAGGTTAATGAAGATAACACAGTTAAGGATAAACCTTATGTTAAACCATACCAACCACCACTTCCTTACCCGAGTAAAATGAAGAAAGAAAAACTTGAAGCCGAGCAATCCAAATTTTTGGATATGTTTAAACAGATAAATGTAAATCTTCCTTTCATTGATGTGATTTCTGGAATGCCAAGATATGCTAAATTCTTGAAAGATCTAATCTCAAATAGAAAGAAAATGGAAGAACTCTCGGCTGTTACTATGAATGCTAATTGTTCAGCAGTGCTGTTGAATAAGATACCAGAAAAACTATCTGATCCAGGAAGTTTCACAATTCCATGTTTTCTGGGTAGTCTTAGTTCAATAGAAGCATTGGCAGACTTAGGTGCTAGTATAAATCTAATGCCGTATTCACTATATGCTAAACTAGACCTTGGAGAATTGAAACCAACAAGAATAAGTATACAACTAGCCGACCGATTAGTAAAATATCCTAGAGGGATAATGGAGAACATGCTAGTTAAAGTTGGTACTTTAGTATTTCCAGTAGATTTTGTTGTTTTGGACATGGAAGAAGATTCTCAAGTTCCTCTCATATTAGGAAGACCATTCTTAAACACGGCTAAAGCAATGATAGACGTGTTCGGTAAGAAACTGACCCTAAGTATAGAGGATGAGAGTGTTACCTTTTCAGTTGATAGAGCAATGCAACAACCACAATCTGCAGATGATACATGTTATTATATTCAAACTATAGATGCACATGCAGAATTATTAGAAGAATTTCCAGAATTACAAGGGACAGGAGAATGTTCTTTAGGAGAAGGTAATGAACCAATTGATGAAGCTGAAATGTTAGCTACACTTATAGCTAATGGATATGAACCAACAACAGAAGAAATTCAAATGCTAAAAGAAGAAGACAGATATCGATATAAATCATCGATAGAAGAACCTCCGAAATTAGAGTTAAAGCCACTTCCAAACCATTTGGAATACGCTTATTTACATGGTGAATCTGAATTACCTGTAATAATATCGTCTTCTCTTACTGAAAATGAGAAATCACAACTCATTTCTGTGTTGAAAGCTCATAAACCAGCCATTGCATGGAAGATTCATGATATTAAAGGAATAAGTCCTTCGTATTGCACACATAAAATCCTTATGGAAGAAGGTCATAAAACGTATGTGCAACGCCAATGAAGACTAAATCCTAATATGCAAGACGTAGTTAAGAAAGAGATTATTAAACTGCTAGATGCAGGTTTGATATATCCAATTTCTGATAGTCCATGGGTAAGCCCAGTTCAATGCGTACCTAAGAAGGGTGGCATGACTGTCATTACAAATGAGAAAAATGAGCTTATTCCTACTAGGACTGTAACAGGATGGCGTGTATGTATTGATTATAGAAAATTAAATGACGCCACCAGAAAAGATCACTTTCCCTTACCTTTCATAGATCAAATGTTGGAAAGATTAGCCGGAAATAGTTACTATTGTTTTCTAGATGGATTTTCCGGATATTTTCAAATTTCAATAGCACCCGAGGACCAAGAGAAAACCACATTCACGTGCCCTTATGGTACTTTTGCTTACAAAAGAATGCCATTTGGACTTTGTAACGCCCCTGCAACCTTTCAAAGGTGTATGATGGCGATTTTTCATGACATGATAGAAGAATGCATGGAAGTATTCATGGATGACTTTTCAGTCTTCGGTGATACATTTAAATCATGTCTAGTTAATCTGGAACGAATGCTAATTAGATGCGAAAAATCAAATCTAGTACTTAATTGGGAGAAATGCCATTTCATGGTTAAAGAAGGCATCGTTCTTGGACATAAAATTTCAAAAGAAGGAATTGAAGTGGATAGAGCTAAAGTAGATGTAATTGCTAAACTTCCACATCCCACCAATGTTAGAGGAGTTAGGAGTTTTCTAGGGCATGCCGGTTTTTACCGACGTTTTATAAAAGATTTTTCTAAAATTGCCACTCCTATGAATAAACTCCTAGAAAAGGATGCGCCATTCATCTTTTCAGATGAGTGTATCAAATCTTTTAATATTCTTAAAGAAAAACTCACTAATGCACCGATCATGATAACACCAAATTGGAATCTATCATTTGAACTAATGTGCGATGCAAGTGATTTTGCAATGGGAGCCGTTTTAGGACAAAGGATTGAAAAACGATTTCAACCTATATATTATGCTAGTAAGACATTACAAGGAGCACAAACGAACTATACAACTACTGAAAAAGAACTCCTTGCTATTGTCTTTGCTTTTGACAAATTTCGATCATATCTCGTTCTAGCAAAAACGGTGGTCTATACCGACCATTCTGCTCTTAGATACCTATTTTCAAAACAAGATGCTAAACCAAGATTAATCCGTTGGATCTTACTCTTACAAGAGTTTGATATTGAAATCCGAGATAAAAGAGGAGCAGAAAATCTCGCCGCTGATCATCTTTCTCGTCTTGAAAATCCCGAATTAGAAGTTCTGAATGAATCGGCCATACAAGACAACTTTCCTGATGAATATCTATTGAAGATAGATTATAAAGAAATCCCATGGTTTGCAGACTATGCAAACTACTTAGTTTGTGGATTCCTTGAAAAAGGATTATCGTACCAAAGACGAAAGAAATTCTTCAGTGATATAAAACACTATTTCTGGGAAGATCCACATCTGTTTAAAAGTTGTCCCGATGGAATAATACGCCGATGTGTATTTGGAGATGAAGCTAGTAAAATTTTAAACCATTGTCACACAGGACCAACAGGAGGGCATTATGGGCCTCAACTAACAGCAAGAAAAGTTTATGAAGCTGGATTCTATTGGCCTACAATTTACAAAGACGCACACCTTCTTTGCAAATCCTGTGATGCATGTCAAAGGGCCGGAAAAATAAGTCAACGTGATGAAATGCCGCAAAATGTCATCCAAGTATGTGAAGTATTTGACATTTGGGGTATTGACTTTATGGGTCCATTTCCAAAATCTCATAATAATTTATATATACTCGTAGCCATTGATTATGTATGTAAATGGGCGGAAGCACAAGCTCTCCCAACTAACGATGCACGAGTTGTAGTCAACTCTTTAAAACGTCTTTTTGCAAAGTTTGGAACACCGAAAGCTTTAATAAGTGATCGGGGTACTCATTTCTGTAATAATCAACTTGAGAAAGTTCTTAAAAGATATGGAGTAACTCATAAAATTTCCACAGCATATCATCCACAAACAAGTGGACAAGTTGAAAATACCAACCGAGCTTTAAAACGTATTCTAGAGAAAACCGTAGGATCAAATCCGAAGGAATGGTCCATTAAATTGGAGGATGCACTCTGGCCTTTTAGAACAGCCTACAAAAC
Source organism: Rutidosis leptorrhynchoides (assembly GCF_046630445.1). Taxonomy (NCBI): domain Eukaryota; kingdom Viridiplantae; phylum Streptophyta; class Magnoliopsida; order Asterales; family Asteraceae; genus Rutidosis; species Rutidosis leptorrhynchoides. The sequence continues at coordinate 204,741,794 of NC_092336.1, read as the reverse complement.
TCCAATTGGAACCACACCTTTTAGACTTGTTTATGGAAAAGCATGTCATCTTCCAGTAGAAATTGAACACAAAGCATTTTTGTAACGACCCGCACTTTTCTGATCGTTCTATACTTATGAGATTAATATTTACATAAATTAAACCTTACCAACATGATAAGCAATCCAAATTGTTGAGACTTATGTTTTTGAAAAGAGTTTTACACAACGTTTGACCGTCTAGTTTGACCGATGATATCACGAACTATACAATATATGATAATTATACATACATATTTAACATGATCTAAGGATGTTTTAATATCTCATTTTGTATTAATAACAAAAAGTCATAAGTATATTTTGAAACTACTAACTTAAGTTTTGAAAACAATAACCTACGTAACGTTATTTGACATAAATACTGATGATTTATAATGTTTATACATATATCGTATAAGTAATGTATTTAATCATTTTTAAAGGGCTTTTATACATAAAACAATATAAGTATATTTACAAAAGATAGTTATATTTGAATTCTCGTTCCGTTTCCTCAATAATCCTACACGTATATCTAGGGTACTATACACAGCTTCTAGAAGTATTTACTATTGGTATATACCAATAGAAATCTTCAATTATTGGAATAATATGTCATTCATGACATAATAAATTTTAACTTATCTTAGATATTTTCACTAAAAACCAAATTTTCAAGCCTATAAATAAGCACCATTTCTAACTCATTTTTACACATTCATTTTCCAAATTTTACTTCCAATTTTCACACACACTTGCAAGAACTCTCTCAACTTTTATTTTACTACTTCTTTCCAGCAACTTTACATTTTAAACTTGAGGTAAAAACTCTACTTCAACTCTTTTTCAATTCATATATTTAAAGCTATATATATAAGAGTTTATAAACTAGAACATAGTTTGAATGATTTCAAACTTGTTCGCAAACTAAATAGATCCTTCTAACTTAACTTTTAAAATACTTCAAGACCTGTAATATATCATAAATATATGCTAATTTAACAAGGTATAACTTGGTTTTTCAAAGAACACCTTAAAAACTGAATTTACGACGTCGGAGTGCAACCGGGGGCTGTTTTGGGTTGGATAATTAAAAACCATCTTAAACTTTGAATTGGAGGTTTATTTTCTGGAAAAATGATTTTTACTATGAATATGATAACACATAAAAATTTCATGATTTAACTCAAAGTATAAGTATTTTTAGAAAAATAATCATTTAAGGTTGTTTACATGATGGAAAATGATTAACTTCATAAGTTTCACTAAAGTTTGACCTATGACCTGTGATTTCGAATACAAACTAAGGTATTTACAGTTCATAGTCTTAAAGAGGGACTCGATCCAAGGAAGTTACAAGTTGAATCAACGAAAACGGAGTTGTAACGAAGAAACTATGACCAAAACGAGATCGGATATCTAAGACTTGTTTAACTTCGGGATTAATTGGGAAAAATTAAATAAAATCACATATTTCTAAGATAACATGATATTTTATATATATGTACTTATAATTCAATTTTATATGTTTCAGGATCACCCGCAAACAACACGAGAAGATTAATCATAAGATCCCATGTTTGTACGCAACACGTCATTTGACAACACCGGTACTTTATGTACGCAACACGTCATTTGACAACACCGGTACCGTGGGTCAAGATTAATCTCGACCAATACATATACGATGGGGTTTTATTTATTTCGTTAGGGGTTTTTATTTATTTCATTGGGGGTTTATTAATCACCTAAAAATGAACCATTTAAAATTGAATTACTAACATCGAACTGCTAACTACGGACTAAGGAATTATTAAAAGTATTATAAGTATATATATGTGACGATTGTTTAAAAAGAAAAGGTATTGATATATTATATATGGTTAGGTTTGTGATATCAATCGGAGACCAAGTCAAAATTACATATCTTCAAGACGAAAGTGAGTATATAGTCCCACTTTTAAACTCTAAGTATTTCGGGATGAGAATACATGTATTTTATGTTTTACGTTATGGACACAAGTAACTGAAAAATATATTCTACGTTGAGTTGTACCACTGGCATACTTCCCTGTAGCTTGGTAACTGTTATTTACAGCGGTATTGTAAACGCGAATCCTGTTGATAGATCTATCGGGCCTGACAACCCCAACCGGACTGGACGACCAGTATTCAACGGTTGCACAGTACTTCGTTTTGTGACTACACTTGGTACGGTGTAGTAAGATTTCATAATAAAGGGAATATGCGACGTGATTAAATGTTAAGTATGGTTACCAAGTGCTCAACCACTTAGAATATTTTTATTAAAACGTTTATATATGAAATCTTGTGGTCTATATATATATTGCTGCCGGCATTAAACCTATATCTCACCAACTTTATGTTGACGTTTTAAACATGTCTATTCTCAGGTGATAATTAGAAGCTTCCGCTGCAACATGTTGAACTTAAGCAAGATCTTGAGTATGCATATTTGTGTCAAAAATAAAACTGCATATCCGAGGAATTGTAATGTAAAATATGCTAGAAATCGTATTATTATCATCACATGTAAAGTTTGTAAGTCTAAGATTATCGCTAAACGATAATCATCTTTATGTTGTCTAAAGCTTGTACTAAAATAAGAATCATGGTTTGTAATGTATAATATATGCAGTTGATCTTTTAAAAATGTCGCATATAGAGGTCAATACCTCGCAATGAAATCATACGTTATCTAACACGTTCTTATGGTTAAGGACGGGTTATGACATGTGGTATCAGAGCGGTGGTCTTAGCGAACCAGGTTTGCATTAGTGTGTCTAACTGATAAGTCGTTAGGATACATTAGTAAGTCTGGACTTTGACCGTATCTGATTTAACAACCATTGCTTATCATTGTTGGTTAAAATTTATATGTAAATATTATGTAGTACTAATGGGTTAGTTGTTGTGTGATAGATGTCGGGCTCAAAACTTATTATCACATTCAGCGACTCCGAATCAGAATCTTCAGATGGTGTTTCAGTCATTAACCTATCCGATGACGAAAATAATATATTTGGGGAAGACTCACAAATTCCGGATGAACCAACTATAGAGAACCCGGAAAGTGAACCCGAGGAGGAAAGTGAACCCGAGGAGGAAAGTGAACCCGAGGAAGAAATACAGGAAATTACAAAAGACGAGTTCGAACTAGGAAAGAAACGAAAGGCTAATGAATTAGAAAATGCAAATCCCGAGTTTAGTGAGGATGATGTGGCACCAACTCCACTACACACTACCACCCCTATTCCCGCTATTCCTATTCATTCTATCCCGGCATCTAGTTCTTCAGCCCCACAGCCAAAATATAGGGAGACACCGCCAAAATATAGGCAGACAGCCAGGATAAGCGTTAAGCGATTCTTTGAACCTAAACGTCCTAGAAAATAGACCAAACGATGCGCTGCCATATTAAACCATGGGATCATATAATGTTTTGTATAATATTATTAGTGTGGTTTGCTTAATGTTCGATGTAAGATAAGCATATGTAAAATAGTGAAGTGTGAAATGCAATAATTTTCCATGGTTAAGTATTATTTGGGTGGTAGTAATTGATTTTCGTACTAAGCTATTAAGTATGAACTTTAACGGGTAGGTACTACCCTAGATATAATTATAAAATGCTAATAAGAAGAAAAGGCTTTTATAATAATAACTGGTTCATATTATTAATAAGCTACGATGTACTATAAATACACACTACATCTATAATATTCCATGTGAATAATTATTTTCTTTCATTAGGAAATGGCGCGATTGAATCGAATGACGGAACAAGAAGTCGAGGAATTCATCAACCAGCGAGTCAATGACAGAATGTTATGGGTCGAAGCTGCAAGAGCTGCTGCAGTTAACCCAAATCCTCGTGTAGGATGCACCTACAAGACATTTCAAGCTTGCAAGCCCTCATCATTCAGTGGAACGGAAGGACCGATCGGTTTAACCCGGTGGATAGAAAAGATGGAGACTGTGTTTAAAATCAGTGGTTGTGTTGAGAAGGACATGACCAAGTATGCATCGTGCACTTTACAAGATAGTGCACTCACGTGGTGGAAAAATTTTGTGAAGGCTGTAGGAGGAGATGTAGCTTATGATACTCCATGGGAAGAATTCAAAACAATGTTAATCAACGAATATTGTCCAAGGAACGAGGTTAGGAAGTTGGAAGATGAGTTACGAAGTCTGAAGGTTATTGGTACTGAAATCACCACCTACAATCAGCGATTCATGGAATTAGTTTTGCTATGTCCTGAATTGGTTCCAACCGAAGAACGGAAGATTGAAATGTACAAAGATGGTTTGCCCAAAAAGGTCAAGGCAAATGTTACAGCATCGAAACCTAAGACAATTCATGAAGCTATAACCATGGCAAACGAGCTAATGGATCAGGTCATCATGGATAAGAAAGTATCCAATACTGATGTGAAGGTATCAGGTAACAAAAGAAAGTGGAATGGAAATTATGATCGAGGTAATCAACAACAATCTTTTAAGAAACAAGAAAACACGCAAGGTGCGGGTAGTGGTTTAAGCTTTGGTTATAAAGGACAAAATCCTTTATGCAACCGATGCCACAAACATCACTCTGGTTACTGTAATGTGGTATGCAACAAATGTAATCGAAAGGGTCATCTTGCTGAAGATTGTAGGGCTCTCGTTACAAATACAAATGGTACCAAGACTCCTGCCACCAATGCAAATAGAACTGCTTTGGCTACCATTACTTGTTATGGGTGTGGAAAACAAGGTCACTATAAGAGCCAGTGTCCGAATCCAGAGAAGAATAATGGATCTACACGTGGAAGAGCATTTGTTATTAATGCTAGAGAGGCGTGTGAAGACCCGGAGCTTTTTACGGGTACGTTTACCATTAATAACTTATCCGCATCTATTATATTTGATACTGGTGCCGATAGAAGTTACGTGAGTAGAGGCTTTTACGCTAAATTGAATTGTTCATCATTACCTCTAGATGCTAAGTACATGATTGAGTTAGCTAATGGTAAACTAATTAAAGCCGATAAAATTTGCCGTGATTGTAAAATAAATTTAGCCGGAGAAACATTTAAAATTGACTTAATACCCGTAGAATTAGGAAGTTTTGATGTAATAGTCGGCATGGACTGGATGTCCAAAGTAGGAGCTGAAGTTGTATGTGCCAAGAAGGCAATTCGCATTCCTTGTAAGGATAGAATGCCGGTGATGATTTATGGAGAGAAGGGTAACTCAAAGCTAAAACTCATTAGTTATTTGAAAGCTCAAAAGTGCTTGAAGAAAGGGTGCTATGCTATCTTAGCACATGTTAATAAAGTCGAAAAGAAAGAAAAAGAGAAGTGCATCAACGACGTGCCTGTGGCAAGAGATTTTCCTGAAGTTTTTCCGGAAGAGTTGCCGGGATTACCTCCATTTAGATCTGTAGAATTTCAAATAGATTTAGTACCAGGAGCCGCACCAGTGGCTCGTGCTCCATATAGACTTGCACCGTCCGAGTTAAAAGAACTTCAGAGTCAGTTAAAAGAATTACTGGATCATGGATTCATACGACCAAGTACTTCACCGTGGGGAGCTACGATTCTATTTGTTAAAAAGAAAGATGGATGTTTTAGGATGTGTATAGATTATCGTGAATTAAATAAGTTAACTATCAAAAATCGGTATCCACTACCGAGAATTGACGACTTATTTGATCAACTCCAGGGATCATGTGTTTATTCGAAAATCGACCTAAGATCGGGCTATCATCAACTACGTGTCAAAGAAGAGGACATTCCGAAAACTGCTTTTCGGACACGTTATGGTCATTACGAATTTTTGGTCATGCCGTTTGGATTGACGAATGCGCCAGCTGTATTCATGGACCTCATGAATCGAGTTTGTAGTCCGTATTTAGATAAGTTTGTTATCGTTTTCATTGATGACATTCTTATCTATTCCAAGAGTGAGCAAGAGCATGAGCAGCATTTAAGGTTGATATTAGAGTTGTTGAGAAAAGAACAGCTATACGCTAAATTTTCTAAGTGTGCTTTCTGGTTGAAAGAAGTGCAATTTCTTGGCCACGTTGTTAGTAGCAAAGGAATTCAGGTTGATCCAGCAAAAATTGAAGCCATTGAAAAATGGGAGACTCCTAAAACACCAATGCAGATACGCCAATTTTTGGGTTTAGCCGGTTATTATAGAAGGTTTATTCAAGATTTTTCCCGAATAGCTAAGCCGTTGACAGCATTAACGCAAAAAGGGAAGAAATACGAATGGACCTCGGAGCAGGAGAACGCATTTCAATTACTGAAGAAGAAGTTAACTACGGCGCCTATTTTATCGTTACCTGAAGGGAACGATGATTTTGAAATATATTGTGACGCTTCGCGACAAGGTTTTGGTTGTGTTCTTATGCAACGAAAGAAAGTTATTGCATACGCATCTCGACAATTGAAGATTCACGAGCAGAATTATACGACGCATGATCTAGAACTGGGAGCAGTCGTGTTTGCGTTAAAGATGTGGAGACACTACTTGTATGGAGTTAAATGCACTGTGTTTACTGATCATAAAAGCCTTCAACATATTTTTGATCAGAAACAGCTGAACATGAGGCAACGTAGGTGGGTCGAGTTAATAAACGACTATGATTGTGAAATTCGTTATCATCCCGGGAAAGCGAATGTGGTGGCTGACGCATTAAGCAGAAAGGAACGAGAACCAATTCGAGTACGAGCGATGAACATAAAAATTCGCATGAATCTCAACTCACAAATCAAAGAAGTTCAACGAGAAGCACTTACTAAAGAAAACATAAGAAATGAAATAATGAAGAAGTATGAGAAGCAACTCGTTATACGGGAAGATGGAATTCGATATTTTGCAAACCGTATTTGGGTACCGAAGTTGGGTGGATTAAGGAAGTTGATATTGAACGAGGCACATAAGACAAGATACTCGATACATCCTGGAGTTGGAAAGATGTATCAAGATCTTAAGACACATTATTGGTGGCCTAACTTAAAGACAGACGTTGCAACATATGTTGGGGAGTGTTTAACTTGTTCCAAGGTCAAGGCAGAACACCAGAAACCATCAAGGTTACTTCAACAACCAGAAATCCCAGAATGGAAATGGGATGGTATTACCATGGATTTCATCACGAAGTTACCAAAGACTGCCTGGGGATACGACACTATTTGGGTAATTGTTGATCGTCTTACCAAATCTGCCCATTTCTTGCCTATAAAGGAAACGGATAGAATAGAGAAACTATTACGATTGTATATAAAGGAAATTGTTTCAAGGCATGGAATACCTATTTCCATTATATCCGATCGTGATAGTAGATTTACCTCAAAGTTCTGGCAATCACTGCAGGAGGCACTAGGAACTCGTTTAGATATGAGTACCGCATATCATCCGCAAACCGACGGGCAGAGTGAAAGAACGATTCAGACTCTTGAAGACATGCTCAGGGCATGTGTGATCGATTTTGGAAACGGATGGAATAAGTATCTACCGTTAGCAGAATTTTCGTATAATAATAGTTATCATGCAAGCATTAAAGCTGCACCATTCGAAGCATTGTATGGAAGGAAGTGTAGATCTCCTATCTGTTGGAATGAAGTAGGAGATCGACAATTAACTGGTCCCGAGATCATACACGAAACGACTGAGAAGATTGTACAAATCAAGGAGAGATTGAAAACAGCCCGTAGTCGCCAAAAGAGCTACGCCGATGTTCGAAGGAAACCATTAGAGTTTCAGATCGGTGACATGGTTATGTTAAAAGTGTCACCATGGAAAGGTGTAATACGTTTCGGCAAAAGGGGTAAACTGAACCCAAGGTACGTAGGCCCGTTCAAGATTATTGAACGCATTGGACCGGTAGCTTATCGACTTGAGTTACCGCAACAACTCGCCGGAGTACATAATACCTTTTACGTCTCGAACCTTAAGAAGTGTCTTGCAAAGGAAGATCTCACCATTCCTCTTGAAGAAATCCATGTCGATGAGAAACTACAATTCATCGAAGAACCAATCGAAATCATGGACCGTGAAGTTAAACAGCTCAAGCAGAGCAACATACCGATCGTTAAGGTTCGTTGGAATGCTCGAAGAGGTCCTGAGTTTACTTGGGAACGAGAGGATCAGATGAAACAAAAGTATCCACACTTGTTTCACGATGACGCAAAATAGGTACAATTTTAAAATTTCGGGACGAAATTTATTTAACGGGTAGGTACTGTAACGACCCGCACTTTTCTGATCGTTCTATACTTATGAGATTAATATTTACATAAATTAAACCTTACCAACATGATAAGCAATCCAAATTGTTGAGACTTATGTTTTTGAAAAGAGTTTTACACAACGTTTGACCGTCTAGTTTGACCGATGATATCACGAACTATACAATATATGATAATTATACATACATATTTAACATGATCTAAGGATGTTTTAATATCTCATTTTGTATTAATAACAAAAAGTCATAAGTATATTTTGAAACTACTAACTTAAGTTTTGAAAACAATAACCTACGTAACGTTATTTGACATAAATACTGATGATTTATAATGTTTATACATATATCGTATAAGTAATGTATTTAATCATTTTTAAAGGGCTTTTATACATAAAACAATATAAGTATATTTACAAAAGATAGTTATATTTGAATTCTCGTTCCGTTTCCTCAATAATCCTACACGTATATCTAGGGTACTATACACAGCTTCTAGAAGTATTTACTATTGGTATATACCAATAGAAATCTTCAATTATTGGAATAATATGTCATTCATGACATAATAAATTTTAACTTATCTTAGATATTTTCACTAAAAACCAAATTTTCAAGCCTATAAATAAGCACCATTTCTAACTCATTTTTACACATTCATTTTCCAAATTTTACTTCCAATTTTCACACACACTTGCAAGAACTCTCTCAACTTTTATTTTACTACTTCTTTCCAGCAACTTTACATTTTAAACTTGAGGTAAAAACTCTACTTCAACTCTTTTTCAATTCATATATTTAAAGCTATATATATAAGAGTTTATAAACTAGAACATAGTTTGAATGATTTCAAACTTGTTCGCAAACTAAATAGATCCTTCTAACTTAACTTTTAAAATACTTCAAGACCTGTAATATATCATAAATATATGCTAATTTAACAAGGTATAACTTGGTTTTTCAAAGAACACCTTAAAAACTGAATTTACGACGTCGGAGTGCAACCGGGGGCTGTTTTGGGTTGGATAATTAAAAACCATCTTAAACTTTGAATTGGAGGTTTATTTTCTGGAAAAATGATTTTTACTATGAATATGATAACACATAAAAATTTCATGATTTAACTCAAAGTATAAGTATTTTTAGAAAAATAATCATTTAAGGTTGTTTACATGATGGAAAATGATTAACTTCATAAGTTTCACTAAAGTTTGACCTATGACCTGTGATTTCGAATACAAACTAAGGTATTTACAGTTCATAGTCTTAAAGAGGGACTCGATCCAAGGAAGTTACAAGTTGAATCAACGAAAACGGAGTTGTAACGAAGAAACTATGACCAAAACGAGATCGGATATCTAAGACTTGTTTAACTTCGGGATTAATTGGGAAAAATTAAATAAAATCACATATTTCTAAGATAACATGATATTTTATATATATGTACTTATAATTCAATTTTATATGTTTCAGGATCACCCGCAAACAACACGAGAAGATTAATCATAAGATCCCATGTTTGTACGCAACACGTCATTTGACAACACCGGTACTTTATGTACGCAACACGTCATTTGACAACACCGGTACCGTGGGTCAAGATTAATCTCGACCAATACATATACGATGGGGTTTTATTTATTTCGTTAGGGGTTTTTATTTATTTCATTGGGGGTTTATTAATCACCTAAAAATGAACCATTTAAAATTGAATTACTAACATCGAACTGCTAACTACGGACTAAGGAATTATTAAAAGTATTATAAGTATATATATGTGACGATTGTTTAAAAAGAAAAGGTATTGATATATTATATATGGTTAGGTTTGTGATATCAATCGGAGACCAAGTCAAAATTACATATCTTCAAGACGAAAGTGAGTATATAGTCCCACTTTTAAACTCTAAGTATTTCGGGATGAGAATACATGTATTTTATGTTTTACGTTATGGACACAAGTAACTGAAAAATATATTCTACGTTGAGTTGTACCACTGGCATACTTCCCTGTAGCTTGGTAACTGTTATTTACAGCGGTATTGTAAACGCGAATCCTGTTGATAGATCTATCGGGCCTGACAACCCCAACCGGACTGGACGACCAGTATTCAACGGTTGCACAGTACTTCGTTTTGTGACTACACTTGGTACGGTGTAGTAAGATTTCATAATAAAGGGAATATGCGACGTGATTAAATGTTAAGTATGGTTACCAAGTGCTCAACCACTTAGAATATTTTTATTAAAACGTTTATATATGAAATCTTGTGGTCTATATATATATTGCTGCCGGCATTAAACCTATATCTCACCAACTTTATGTTGACGTTTTAAACATGTCTATTCTCAGGTGATAATTAGAAGCTTCCGCTGCAACATGTTGAACTTAAGCAAGATCTTGAGTATGCATATTTGTGTCAAAAATAAAACTGCATATCCGAGGAATTGTAATGTAAAATATGCTAGAAATCGTATTATTATCATCACATGTAAAGTTTGTAAGTCTAAGATTATCGCTAAACGATAATCATCTTTATGTTGTCTAAAGCTTGTACTAAAATAAGAATCATGGTTTGTAATGTATAATATATGCAGTTGATCTTTTAAAAATGTCGCATATAGAGGTCAATACCTCGCAATGAAATCATACGTTATCTAACACGTTCTTATGGTTAAGGACGGGTTATGACAATTTTGGGCTTTGAAGACATGTAATCTTGATTTACATGAAGCCGGACGTCTACGATTAAGTCAACTAAATGAATTAGAAGAATTAAGATATGAAGCATACGAAAATTCTTTAATCTATAAAGAAAGAACGAAGAAATGGCATGATAAAAGAATCAGAAGTTCAAAAGAATTTAAAGAAGGAGACAGAGTTCTTCTTTTCAATTCACGATTCAAGCTATTTCCTGGAAAATTGAAATCAAGATGGTCTGGACCATTCATAGTCAAAAGAGTTTTCCCATACGGAACGATAGAATTAATAAATTCAAATGGGATTGAATTTAAAGTTAATGGTCACAGAGTTAAACATTACATACATGGTCCGATGGAAGTCGACAACGAAGTTAATCACAATTTTGACACCACAGCTAACTAAGTGTGGGGAGAATCAAGTCTTTAAAGGATAATATGTATTTCTGTTAGATTTAGATTGTCTGTTTTCATGTAGTTCTCGAAAATGGAACCCGTATGGTCTTTCCCTAGCAGACCCTAAAGAACTAGTCTTCTCCCCCCATTCTGAATTTTTATTTTTTTAGGTTTTTACAAAATGAAGACTGCCTGTGAACTAAACCATGGTCTAATGCTACACGCTTTGATCACTAAACGTAATAATGACATACTACCGAGCGAATTAGTATCAGTAATCAGAGAAAGAATGGACGGAGTTAGAAAAGAATCCAGATGCGAAGATAATAAGTTACAATTTGGTAAAGGAAAATCAAAATCCGCAGCGAAAAGAAGAGCACGACACTTAGAACGATGTCACAAATGCGGAAAATGGTCACATGGAGGTAAATGTTCAAATAATCAAACCTATTCAAACACCGAATTTGTTACTTTATGCAGAGACGGACCGTTCATATGTTTAGAAGAAAAGACACTGAATGCTCGAGGTTACGCCTATGTAGCCATGGAAAACCAATTAAACCGACTATCTTATGAATGGAATAGATCATATAACTAAGAAATCTATTTCACAGGTATGTCTGTACAGTTTTTTATTTTTATTTTTATTTTTAACCTTTTGATAATAAACGCTAATTTGTTCGCTAAAAAGTATTAAATTGGTATTAAATAAAATTAGGTTTGGCGACCGAAATTATTGATATCATTCAAAAATTTATTACATCACTGCGAAATTTAACGTTTATTCTTAAGGTATAAATATCTTTAAACAATCAACCCAAAATATTTCAAAAAATCGTCATGAGTTAAATTAGGTCTTGGAACCGAAATTACTTTACCGAAAAGAGGGGCGCATATTTTTGATAATATTTGATTGATTAAAGTGGGATAAAAAGACAAAAAGATTTTTAAATTTACTTTTACCATGTTTTTAAAATTAATATTTAAATCTTAAATTAATATTGTAAATTTTGTAAAAACAATATATTTAAAATTGTAAATATTTGAAAAATTAATATAAGTTTGATATGAATTTATGAATTTTTAAATTAAGTTTGGTGTGAATTTTTAATTTTTAAAATATAAAATTTTAATTTTATGCATTTTAAATTTTGAGTTTGGTGTGAATTTTTAATATTAATTTTGAATTTCATATTTAAGTTGTGTGAATTTAAAAACAAAAATTTACTTTATCTCATTAAGTTAAGAATATGATTTTTAAAATTCGTCGTAAGTTGAAGACTAGGTCTTTGAACCGAAATTGCTTTACCCGAGGGAGGGACGAGAACTTTTATTATCATTATTTTTAATCTTATTGATTTAAAGTATGCCAAAAACATTAAAAAAACCCAAAAATCTTAGCTTTTAAAACAATCGCTGCAAAAAGACAAATTTTAAAATTTTGTCGAAGGACGGACTAGGACATCGATCCGAAACGACCTCGTCCTAAATAACAAGGGAAACAAAATTTTAAAATTAATTTCTTAATTGTTTTCAAAAAGTTAATGATTTATATAAAAAAAAAAAAAAAAAACAAACTCCGCGACTCGCGGATTTTTGAAGTGTAAAACCTCCGCGACTCGCGGAGGGACCGAAAATCAGAAAAAAAATATAAAGAACTGCACGATCAGTTCACTCCCCACACAAAAACACCCGAATTCTGCACGCGAAAAACCCCGAAAATACACCCAAAAATACCCCAAAAATCCCAATTTTTAACCGTTAATCACCAAATTTTTTGCTAAAATCATGTTGAGAAGGATGCTATCTAAGAATTACTCAAGAAAAACGGTAAATTTCTACACCTAAACACCATTTAATTCGAAATTTGATGTTCTTGAGCTATTTTTTCCCTAATTTGATTTTGATGCTTTTTAGTGTAATTAGACTTAAATTGTTTATGTATTATGCTTGTATAACCTAGATTGAAGCTGTTTAACATGATTAGAAGCCTTAAACTTCAAATTTTGAGTAATCTAGGGTTTGTGTTCTTGAGCAAATTTGGGGCTTTTTGATATAAACAAGTTATGGCCGATTTTTGTCATGAATTGTTGCTAAATTGAGTAGTGTAACATGTCTAGGTAGTTAAATGATCCAAACTTTGAGCCTAAACATGATTTTGAGAATTAAAAGTGGACTTTTTCAAGTCTAAAATTCATGAACTTGATTTTTGAAAGATAATGCCATTTGAGACTTGTTTGATTGCTAGTAATGATTATTTTGACATGTTATTTGAGTTGAATGCTTATGAACTTGGCGAAAATTTTCGTATATGCTTATTTGAAAAAGTGTAGATTTGATAAAAATGTGAAAATAAGCTTAAGTTTGATATAAATTGATAATGTCATTGTAATTATTTTGATTGATGATTTTGCTGACACTAATGCATATTTGGATGCACAATATTTGTGTTTGATGTGTTTTGCAGAATGAAAGGGGTGAATCTTCATCCCAAGCCCGCAATGCTCCTGCTGAGAATTTGGAACAACAGGAGGTAGATAACTACTACAAGCAGGATGTACCTCATCCAGTCATGACCTTTTCCGATATGCATTTGGAAGAGTTGCACCCGAACCTGAGATTTGACAGACTTTGGATAGATTATCCAAAATATCAACGGGGTTTGCATACTCTTCATTCCAAGGTTGTTGAGGTACCGAGGGTCATAGAATGGGGACCCTTAGAAGCTGTAGAATTGGCCGGGCCAATTAGGGAATTACTTGTACAGAGGTATGGTAATTCTTCTTTTAATGACTGGATATGTTTATTCACCATACGCAGACCTGTATATAAAGTATGGTGTGAAGAGTTGTTATGTAGTATAGAGTTGAATGATCGGGTAGCTAGTTTAACCGATCGTTCTTTTATTAGATTTTTGTTAGGCGGTTCGATGCGACACATGTCTTTACTGGACATGGCTCAGGCTTTACGTATATATACGCCTGAGGAGTTAGCGTCTGCCGATTGTAGAGGATTGATACTAAACGGTAGAAAGATAGATGAGAATTTTGATACACACGGTGTGTGGAGTCAAATGACAAGCCATCACCGTTTCAAAGGGGGAAATTACTCTTATTTGGATATAGATAGAGCCGAATTAAGAGTGATACATAGGTTTTTAGCTAATTCGATTACACAAAGGGGTAAAAACAAGGAAAAAGTAAATGAACAGGATTTGTTTTACCATATGTGTATTCGAGACCCACAGAGCGCTGTAAGTATACCATATTGTGTGGGTTATTATTTATCAGCTATGGTTCGGGGGATGCGACCACATAGCATAATAGGAGGTGGTATTTTTATTACTTTGATTGGTGAATATCTCGGTGTGGATATAAGTCGGGGGGGATTATTACTAGAAGAGCCGGAACCCCGCGATACTATAGGTTTAAATGTATACCATGGTGCGAAAGTTTTGAAGCGGCGAAATAACGCCGCAGTACGATACCATGGTAGACATCCACAGGTGGAGAGAAACCAGCAACAAGGTAATGTAGGAGGGGGGAATGAGATGCAAGAAATGCATAGGTTTATAGCTTCTCAGGAATACGAAAATGCTAGACAGAGAGCATTTGAAGATTGGCAAGTTCATCAGAACCAGATCATAGCTCATTGCCAACATATAGGTAGAAACTATATTCCTACACCGAAACCCGTCTTCCCTCCTTGGTCTATAGAGATGCAGCCACCATATCCTACGTATGACCCTGCCGAAGCATTCTATAGCACTTATGGTTATGCCTGGAACCCCTATTGGTACCAATATCATCCTTAGTTTACTTATTATTTTTTTTATTTTGTAATTTGTAATTATTGATACGTTTAATACTTTTGTTAATATTGTAATCATTTTTATAATTATCTAACTTTTATTCTTAAACTTTAATAATTTTTGAATGTGGGGTAATATACCAAACTTCAAAAATATGTATATATGTTTGCAGTCTATCTTATGTACACAACAGGGTAAAACAACGCATTTTCAAAGACTGGCATTAAGTTCAGCAAAAGCAACTAATTTTGACGACAAGATGCAAAATATATGTGAAATAACAACAAGACGGAATGAACAAATGATGTGCACCATTTATCATTCAGCAAACAAACGCCAATATATTTGGAAACTTTGGTAAAAATTTAATCATTTTCACACAAATCACCCTCAATAATTTAAATTGTTACTGATTTCTTGCAAATGAGGGCATTGCAAGATCTTAAGTGTGGGAAGGGGTTAAATTCTTTCAGATTTTAAAATTTTTATATTAAACACTTGGTTACCATTAAAAATACTAGTAAAGCAGTAGTTGTATTAGAATCTAGTGCTCTCTGATAAAAAAGAACAGCCCTAGTCTTATATACTGACTACCCAATTCTAGTAAAATTTTTCAAAATTTTCAATTAAATGAATTCAAAATCATGTTTATACATATTTATGAACGATAAAACTAGGTTTTAACACCGAAATTATTGTTACCTCGGAAAGGACATAAATTGAGAAACAAACTAAAATGTTAAAATTCATTTAAAATGGAATAGAGGACGATAAAAAGGAAAATAAAAGCCAAGTGTGGGAAAATTTACCAAGTTATCTTAAACATATGTCACATATATCTGTAACAAATAACTAAAAATACTTTTGCTTTGGACTAAACTAAACTGTTTTACCCGATGAAAGGAAAGAAAAGATGGATCTACACGATGAATCAATTCCATCACTAAAAGGAAGTAAAGTCTTCCGAAAAAGACACGCGCTTCTTGATTTAGGTCATGAAGTTGTCGTCCAGACCAGCTGTAGGTTGACGAAAAATCTAGAAAAGTCATCACTAAAATCAGCAGGAAATCCACGGACCTCAGCATTAAACAGGGTCGCCATGTGGTCAGATTTATCCTAACCATGAGAAGGATTTATCTCGTACAATGGGGGGGCACCATGCAAATTAGCTGGAAAAGACTAATGAATCAGATCCCCAGAAAGGATAATCTCCTTAAAGATTAAAAATCAGCTTTTAAGACTGATATTACTCAATCCTAGAGATTGACCTTAAAGATTGAGAATTACAAACTCATGGAATTCGATGATATCTAAACTCGAGCTTAAACGAGAAAATATTTTGATCAAAAATTACAAACCGATTTGTTTTCTGAAAACCCTATTTTCAATGCGTTCATTACCATTGAACGTAAAATCCTAGGAATTCACCTGGAATTCATTAGGTCACCTGAACTAAATCGGGTGTCAACCGTAAGAACGGTGGTTGCATAGTGGTCAAAGACAGGACCTTGTGCCATACCGAAAAATTATAAGGGTGAGCTTTACTATTGCTCCTACCAAGGATAGTAATTGCGTCCGACACGTTATAGACCATAATCAAAAGCATGTCACGGGACATTGCCTTAAACAGTTGCTTGTTCAACGCTTTTCTTTCAACCGGACGGTAGTTTACCGAAAGGTAATATACGGGACAAGTAAACTGGACGTGTTGCTTTCCAAATACAAGGTTAGCAAGTGGGTGACATAAAACCGCAAGTTTTGAGCTAAAATTTTCAAATCTGAAACCCACCAAACCCACAAAAATATTTTGCAAACACCGGTAAAGGGTTATTCCGGAAAACTTATCTAGGGTAAAAACTAGATTTAATTTTCAAAAGATCAAATGTTTTCATAAAGATCCAATTTCCTTAATGGATCTAAATTTTTATAGTCATGTGGGACTGTAAACCATATCGTTACTACCATTGTTTATACCGCCGTATAGAAATCACTGATGTACAAAGTGTGAAGAATAAAGAAGTGATTCTAGTATTTCAAGACGATATTGCTTGAGGACAAGCAACGCTCAAGTGTGGGAATATTTGATAATGCTAAAAACGAACATATATTTCATAGCATTATTCCTCAAGAAAGACAAGCTTTTAGTTGCAATTGTTCTATTTACAAGTGATATTCGTTTGTATAATAAAAGGTGAAGACAAAAGACAGATTCGACGAATTGAAGACGCAAACGACCAAAAAGCTCAAAAGTACAAAAGACAATCAAAAAGGTTCCAATTATTGATAAGAAACGTCTCGAAATCACAAGAGTACAAGATTCAAAACGCAAAGTACAAGATATTAAATTGTACGCGAGGACGTTCGAAAATCCGGAACCGGGACCAGAGTCAACTCTTAACGCTCGACGCAACGGACTAAAAATTACAAGTTAACTATGTATATAAATATAATATAATATATAATTAATTATATTAATTATATATATATTATATATATATATTAAAAACCGTCGGCAGAGAAAACTCCAAGGACTGAGCTGTAAAATTAACCTCCGCGACTCGCGGAGTTTGAAGGGGATTTTGCCGCGAGTCGCGGAGCCCCAAATTTCAACTCTGGCTATAAAGCAAACCGAATTCTGATCAAAAATTCAATATTCTATTTTCTCTCTTCTCTATCTATACGATATATATATATATATATATATATAATTTATATTTTAATTTTAATTTTAATTATAATTCTAATAATAAGGGTATGTTAGCGAATGTTGTAAGGGTGTAAGTCGAAATTCTGTCCGTGTAACGCTACGCTATTTTTAATCATTGTAAGTTATGTTCAACCTTTTTATATTAATGTCTCGTAGCTAAGTTATTATTATGCTTATTTAAAACGAAGTAATCATGATGTTGGGCTAATTACTAAAATTGGGTAATTGGGCTTTGTACCATAATTGGGGTTTGGACAAAAGAACGACACTTGTGGAAATTAGACTATGGGCTATTAATGGGCTTTATATTTGTTTAACTAAATGATAGTTTGTTAATGTTAATATAAAGGTTTACAATTGGGCGTCCCTATAATTTACCATATACACTCAATCGGACACGATGGGCGGGGTATTTATATGTACGAATAATCGTTCATTTAACCGGACACGGGAATGGATTAATAGCCACTAGAATAATTAAAACAGGGGTGAAATTACATTCAAAGGTAATTGGTGTAATTGTTAACAAAGTAGTAAAACCTTGGTTTACACGCAGTCGATAACCTGGTGTATTCATTAAACAAAGTATTAAAACCTTGTTACAATTCGAATCCCCAATTAGTTGGAATATTTATCTTCGGGTATAATAATAATTTGACAAGGACACTTGCAATTTATATTTATGACTGATGGACTGTTATGGACAAAAACCAGACGGACATATTAAATAATCCAGGACAAAGGACAATTAACCCATGGGCATAAAACTAAAATCAACACGTCAAACATCATGATTACGGAAGTTTAAATAAGCATAATTCTTTTATTTCATATTTAATTTCCTTTATTTTATATTTAATTGCACTTCTAATTATCGCACTTTTATTTATTGTTATTTAATCGCACTTTTAATTATCGTACTTTTTAATTATCGTAAAGTTTATTTTATCGCATTTTTATTATTCGCAATTTCATTATCGTTATTTACTTTACGCTTTAATTTAAGTCTTGTATTTAATTTATATTTTACATTAGGTTTTAACTGCAACTAAAGTCTTAAAATCGACAAACCGGTCATTAAACGGTAAAAACCCCCCTTTATAATAATAATATTACTTATATATATATTTGTATTTTTATAAAAGTAAACTAATATAGCATTGAGCTTTGTTTAAAGATTTCCCTGTGGAACGAACCGGACTTACTAAAAACTACACTACTGTACGATTAGGTACACTGCCTATAAGTGTTGTAGCAAGGTTTAAGTATATCCATTCTATAAATAAATAAATATCTTGTGTAAAATTGTATCGTATTTAATAGTTTTTCCTAGTAAAATATAAACTATTTTATATACACCTCGCATAACATCAGATGTGTATTGAAATATGAAATCTTGTGGTCTATTATTATGATTTGATATATATAGGTTAAACCTATAACTCACCAACATTTTTGTTGACGTTTTAAGCATGTTTATTCTCAGGTGATTATTAAGAGCTTCCGCTGTCGCATACTTAAATAAGGACGAGATTTGGAGTCCATGCTTGTATGATATTGTGTAAAAACTGCATTCAAGAAACTTATTTTGTTGTAACATATTTGTATTGTAAACCATTATGTAATGGTTGTGTGTAAACAGGATATTTTAGATTATCATTATTTGATAATCTACGTAAAGCTTTTTAAACCTTTATTGATGAAATAAAGGTTATGGTTTGTTTTAAAATGAATGCAGTCTTTGAAAAACGTCTCATATAGAGGTCAAAACCTCGCAACGAAATCAATTAATATGGAACATTTTTAATCAATAAGAACGGGACATTTCACAGGAAACCTGTTATATTCTACAATATTACCAACAGACGTACTAGCAACGTCGTTGCTCCTCGGCTTAAATCTCTCCGACAAATCACAATATTTATCTATTGAAGTCTTATCATATACTCATCGACATCTTGTAGCGATAGTTGCCATACCAAATACCGGGAAGTATTAATCATTAATTCTCAAATTTCGCAGTGTTCCTACGTCAACAGTTATATATCTATATATAATGTATATCTTCTGGACCGATGAATTTCAATTCGGAATCTCTGAATTTCCTGAAAAACCCTCTAGCTTACGAATCAGATCTCTGAGTTCTGAAAATGCTGATGAAGCAGCAAAAGTTGTAACTGGTCTTAATGGCCAAAAGTTTGATGATAAAGAATGGAGTGTTGGAAACACTCAATAAAAAAAATTGGTACTGGAAAACGAATTGAGCAAACCATGAAAGGGACTGTGGACAAATCACAAAGAGTAAACATGTACTTAACAAATCCAGACGATTCAGTACCTGACGAAATCTCCAGCGAATATCTTGCTTCCTACTTATTTCAATTCTTTGCAGAAAAAGTTTCTGCATCACCCTTTAATTTCAGGTACTTTAAGAAATCCAAGATATCGTCCTATCTTCTGTTATAAATATCTTCGATATTCTTGAGGATACCTTCACAGCTATTCTTGTCCGAAATTATTTATCTTTTCGTGCTATCTATATTACATCATAAAAGAAACTGTTTTAATTTCTATATTCTGTAACAATCGAGTTTAAATTATGAATGATTTCCTAGAGAAGTGTTGGGAATTGAAGCATGAGTTAGTATAATATAATAACGTCAGGCCAATATGGTTATATTACAGTAAGTCATGCTAAATTTCTAATGAAACGTGATGAGTCACATACCACACCCTCATCATGAACCATGTTACACGACTCTTTCATTCTACTTAACCTCTAAATGTACTGAGGAAATATTTCCTTGATATTTCTATTATTCCGTAATTCCAACAGTTTGCTAATAAATCGTGCTATTTCATTTTCTTTCTGATTAGAAGATTTCTTTAAATCCCTTGAATTCCAGAAATTTAACCGTGACTACGTCAAAAGTTAAGACGAACCTTTAATTTTCTCATTTCACTCTTTTGTGATGGCTTCACCTATACTCTTCAAGTAATCCAATTGTTTCATCCATATTACTCAATGATGATAAAACTCTATTTATCAACTTATATTCGTCATGAAAACATTTTTATTGTTAGCCATGACAACCTCACTCAAATTTCGGGACGAAATTTCTTTAACGGGTAGGTACTGTAGTGACCCGGAAAATTTCGACTAATTTTGAACCAAACTCTCGATACGATTTAATATCTTTGACAAGATAAGCAAAGTATGTTAATCTGAGTCTCAAAATTTTTGAACTGTTTCATATATTCAATTGACCTTCGACTGTTCTCGGCGATTCACGAACAACTAATTGTAAATAGATACATGTATATTTAAATATATATATATATATATATATATATATATATATATATATATATATATATATATACTACTTGTAAATATATAAAATAATATTAAATCTATTTGTTTAAAAATATATAATATATATTTATGTGGTAAAACTTGCTATTTAAAACTGTTTGCATATAGGAAGAGAATATATTAAAAATAATTAATTTCGAGCCTAATTAATAAATGTCAGTGACACTCGGTTGAAGTTTCGTTAGTTTTAATATAGATATAATACATGTTCATGAATGATTAAGATAAAAGTTGGAATGTAAATTGATTACGAAGATATTAGATTTGTTAAAAATATTTTTATATTTTTAAGTTTAAATATTAGTACTCCGTACATATAAATTGGAACAGAAAATAAACAATTATCGAACTTTTTTTATCAAGTTTCAAACAGTTAATGAGTGAAATAATTAAATATATTTAATCTAAAAATTTGGGATTTTTAGGAACACTTTTATACATTAACTTTTTAGCAATGGACACGTCCCGTAAAAACTGTCGGCACATAAAATCCAAGACTTAGGCTGCTGAACTATTTGAGAACTGTGTTCATTCACTAATCTACTAACTACCTATTACTATTATTAATTGATATTATTAATTATTACATTCTATATGATATATAGGTAGATACATGAGAGTTTAGGATCACACTCACACACACACCATCTCTCCTTCTACTTCACCTCCTGCTACAACCTTCCAACCCACCACCCTCACTTAGTTGGAGCACCATCGGCACCACCTTTCACCATGAATCACCACCACTAAACCGCCAATCTCCCTCATCCTCACTCTTTCATCATCTCTCTCTATCATTTTCTTTCGTGAACTTACATCATCATCAACCATCGGCTTTCACTACCTCCACAGCCACCTTACAATCATCACCGAACAACCACCATGAACCATCGGCTACCACGATCTTTCACTACCTTAAGACAACCAACACCATCGTATAATTTTCTTATTTAAATTACCCATTGCTGCGTTTTTCCTTTCAGTTTCAAGCCATAACAAACAACCAAAAGAGCCACCAATACGACCACCACTATAAACAACCATCGACCCACCATCATATACTGCACCTGCTATTTACTATTTCCTGTACGAAACCAAGCCAAACTACTGTGCTACTCGCTGTTATTTTTTCTGTTTACTGTTCGGACTATAAATAAAGAAGACGGGTTGATGTTTAATTGCTTCTTATTTTCTTCTTTTCAAATGAAACTGCTGCAACTCGTGGCCAATTATTATGGCTTTCTGCTACTGCGATACCTGTTGTTCGTTAAACAGAAGACCACCAAGATAGTCCACCTCTGCCATCTTCTCCCTACTCCCACCTGCTATTTTGTTTATATTCCAGCCGGTAACCATCACCAATTGAACACCATTTAAATCACCATCTCATTGCTACCGTTCAGTTTCTGTTTCATCACGCAATCCACCACCTTCGTGAACCTAGCTCGAACAAAACCCACTTAATATTTTTTCTGTTATGTGAACCTGCAATACCGTTGATTTATCACTATCATTTCCGTTTCGATTCAATAAATGAAGAAAACGATACCGTGGTAATGATTATGATATGGAGTTGAATAACGATGATTCGTTGATGATGTTAAAAGATGATGATCGTACACGATAATGATGATATTACAGAAACGAGTCATTGATGATGATGATGTTATTACTTGTTGTTGTTGATGATGAAGAATGGCGGCTGCTAATCCTTTTCCACTGATTACTCACCCGAATATTCTGTGTTGGGTTTTAAATTACATCAAACTGGGTCAAATTGCTTTTGGGCTTGAACATTTAAATGGGTCTTTGCTTTGGGCTTCTGGTACCAACATGTTAAAAAAAAGATTAAGCTAGGGGTTTACTACAAAAAGAATGGGCAGATAAATGGTTAGTAGGATGTTGGTTAAATGACAGGTCGCGGGTTCGAGTCTGGGGAGTGGCAGTTTTATTTTTGGAAGCTTATTTATTTCTCTTAAGGTTGTATTATTATTTCTATTATTTTTATTATTAATATTATTATTATTATTATTATTATTATTATTATTATTATTATTATTATTATTATTATTATTATTATTATTATTATTATTATTATTATTATTATTATAAATATTATAAGTATTATTATTATTATTAACATTAGTATTAGTATTGTCATTAAGTATTATTATTAGTAGTATTATTAATATTATTATTAGTATTATCATAAAAATTATCATTTTTCAAGTTATTATTATTAATAAAAGTAATTTTATTAAAATTTTTATTTTAAGTATTATCATTCTTATCATTATTATTATTATTATTATTATTATTATTATTATTATTATTATTATTATTATTATTATTATTATTATTATTATTTTTAGAACACTTATTATTACTAATACAAGTATTATATTATAAATATTATCATTTATTATTATTATGATTATCATTACCATTATGATTATTATCATTATGATATTTATTAATATTATTATCATAAGTATTATTATTGTAGTTATTATCATCATAAATATTAACATTAAGATTATTATTACTAATATTATTTTTATTATTAGTATTATTCTCAAAACTATTAATATCAGTACCATTACTAAAACTACTTATTATTATGATCATAAAAAGATACAAATTGTTATGTATTATTAGTGATATTATTTTACCAAATAAATAGCTATATAAGAATATAATTGATACATACTGTGACAACCCGGAAATTTCCAACCAAATTTAAACTTTAATCTTTATATGTTTCCGACACGATAAGCAATATTTGTTAAGTTAAATTGCAAGAATTTTAAACTATGTTCATACATTCATTCAACCTCGACCAAGTTCCAACGATTCACGAACCATTAAACGAATATGATTATATATGTATATGTGTATATATATTATAACTTGAAACGTAAATAAAATATTAGATTAAATACTTTATATGATTGTATTTGTTTCAAAATGTTTATCAATGGAATTAGAAGATAAGATCAAATTTTTTAATTTATCAGATATATTGAATTATGATTACAAGTCTCGGTTGAAAGGCCCACGTTGATTTGAGAAATCTTTCCATTTTAACAATATTCGGAAAATGGTAAAGTGATTTATAAATAAGAACAAATTGTCAATCATTGAGAACTAGACAAAGGATAGTGGAAGATTGAATCTCATAAAGACTCGATTGATCTATTTAGTTTCAAACGTACAAAAACGTTTTCAGTTTAAAAAGAACTTTATTATTAAAACGTATATAACTTTTATAAATATCTAGAACCATTTTTGACAACTCATTACTTAACTAGTATGATAAAGATAACGATATTTATATTTTATTTTATTAAATATATATAACGATTTAAATTAATATTATATATATTTATACGCGTATTATACGTACATAGTTTTATACTTTTACTATACTTAAACTTTACCTTTACTTTATTTTTACTTTACTTTAACTTTAATAATTCACTTTAATAATTCATACTTTAATAATTCACTTTAATAATTCATACTTTAATAATTCACTTTAATAATTCATACTTTAATAATTCACTTTAATAATTCAAAAATCTATTATAAATAGAATTCAATAGGTTTCATTATTTCATAGAAACTTGAAAATATTTTTCTCTAAACTCTCTCAATCGATTTACATATATATATTTACTCCGTATTATTTCAAGATATTATTAGTATACATAAAATATTACGACGGAGTGTTGTCCGAGTGGTTTCGAAATTGTTTTTCGAGTAGGATAGGATTAAGGAAATTATGGGTTATAGCTATGGAGGTGATTGAGTATGGTTCATGGGTATGCTCATGAGGTCAATATAGTGTTTATCATTTTCGTTGCGTCTACATACCTTTCCTGCAATATTGAATCTCAATATTGATACGTGAGTACTCATAATTTAACTTTTACATACTAATAGTGTATCCCTGACTAGTGCTCGAGTATTTAGGATTATGCATGCTTGTACTTTTGATATTGCCCTTAGACAGGTTAGGTTGAATATTGAATTAGTTACACTTGCGGTTGAGATAAGGTATAAGATATGCATGTCCTTGGAAAGCTAGCGAAAAATTAAGAACTTTTCCTTTAGATATCGAATGGTTTCGATGAACGGATTAGAAGTTATAATCAATTGAATTTTTGATATTTTTATTAAAAATGATTATTATTATCGTCGTTTTTTATCGTCGTTCTAGTTTTATCTTATTATTATCATTATTATTATCTTTATCAATAAAAGGGATTTATCATTAAAAATTGTTAATTTTTTTTTTATTATTACTATCGTTATTATCGTTAAAGTTATAATTAGTATTATTATTATTATCCAATTATTATCATTATTATTATTATTAGTATTATTATTACTATTATCATTATTAATATATATCATTATTTAAAAATGGTTATTGTTATTGTTATTATTATTATTACTATATTATCATTAAGATAATTATTAGTATTATCGTTAATAATGTTATAGTAACTATCATTATTAATATAAGTGTAATTAAAACAAATATTTGTAACACCTAATTATTTTGATTACTATTATTATCATTATTATGAACACGATATAAAAGACGATTAAAAGCTATTAAACGAAACGATTAGGAAATAATGAGTAAGAGTATCATGATGAAATTAAAATATTATAAGATATTGATTTAGATAAAATTATCGTTCTTATTATTTTTATCATTACTATTATTATTAAAAGTATCGTTAGTATTAAAACTATCATTTTAACAAAAATTATCATTTTAATAGAAATGTCATTGTTACTATAAAATATCATTATTATTATTATTTTAAATAGAATTATTATTTTAAAGATAATATTAAAAATTATCGTAAATATTAAAGTTATCATAATTAGAATTATCATTTTATCATAATGTCATCTTGAAATTATAAATATTGATATTTTTATAATAATAATTATTATTACAAAATAATACAACTTTTACTTACTATCATTATAGATATTATTTTATCAAATAAATATGTGATACAAACATATTTTACTACGTGTAATAACTTACTTTAATAATACCTATCATATTATCTTTATGATATTAAATGAACCCTATAAATTTTATTACTTAATATATATAAAAGTATATTTTATTACATAAATTTAATATAAAATTTTATTTATTAATAAATAAATTATATTATTACTCTAATAAATCTTTTAAAAATATTTAAAAATATAAAACGACGATATTTAAACTATATATTAATCATGTATAGATTTTTGGAAATTATTTTGAGTCAAATTTACTTTTGTTGACTTTTGCATATTAGTCTCGAGCATTAGGATTGTGGTACACTATGACTTGACCTAATTTGTTAGACAAATATTGACCAACACATAATTATATATAATTAATTTAGGTTCGTGAATCCGAGGCCAACCTTGCACTTGTTCAATGACGTTATATGTATTTTTACTACGAAATACAGTATGGTGAGTTTCATTTGCCTTTTTATCCTTTATATTTTTAGGACTGAGAATACATGCGCTTTTATAAATGTTTGACGAAATAGACACAAATAATTGAAACTACATTCTATGGTTGAATTATCGAAATCGAATATGCCCCTTTTTATTAAAGTCTGGTAATCTAAGAATTAGGGAACAGACACCCTAATTGACGCGAATCCTAAAGATAGATCTATTGGGCCTAACAAACCCCATCCAAAGTACCGGATGCTTTAGTACTTCGAAATTTATATCATGTCCGAAGGAGGATCCCGGAATGATAGGGGATATTCTTATATGTATCTAGTTAATGTCGGTTACCAGGTGTTCACCATATGAATGATTATTTTTGTCTCTATGCATGGGACGTATATTTATGATAACTGGAAATGAAATTCTTGTGGTCTATTAAAATGATGGAAATAAATGATTATGATAAACTAATGAACTCACCAACCTTTTGGTTGACACTTTAAAGCATGTTTATTCTCAGGTGTTAAAGAAATCTTCCGCTGTGCATTTGCTCATTTTAAAGATATTACTTGGAGTCTTTCATAGCATATTTCGAAGAACGTTGCATTCGAGTCATTGAGTTCATCAAAGATTATTATTAAATCAATTTATAGTTGGATAGTGGATATAATGAAATGGTATGCATGCCTGTCAATTTTCAATGTAAAGAAAGTTCTTATTTTAAAAACGAATGCAATGTTTGTAAAATGTATCATATAGAGGTCAAATACCTCGCAATGTAATCAAGTATTGTGAATCGTTTATAATGTATATGAACGGGTCCTTTCAGTTGGTGTCAGAGCGGTGGTCTTAGCGAACCATGTCTGCATTAGTGTGTCTAACTGATAAGTCGTTAGGATGCATTAGTGAGTCTGGACTTCGACCGTGTCTGCATGTCAAAAGTTTTGCTTATCATTTTTAGTCGAAAATCATCTGCTTATCATTCTTAGGAAATTACCTGCTTATCATTACTAGTCTAGACACGTCTTGCTACATTAATTGCATGAGTAGTGTATAGACACAATTCATATCTTATTGTATCTGCTAAATCATATCTTATCGTATCTGTTACTTTAAACTTTACCTGACATATCCCGCAAATTCCTCCGTAATCTACCAAAATCTTTTGTTCTATATCTATGGATATTCTATGTTATTAGAATACCATCCGATAACCGAAAATCATTTCATATCGGAAAAAAAAATCCTTATTCAATCGTACGAAATGGAATTCATCATTAATTCAAGTTTCTCAGATTCCGAAATGGAATCCCACTCCAGCTCTGAAAGCAGTGTGACTGGAATGGATCAACCAATCAGCCATCATCTATTCTGGATGAATTGGGGATGGGTTCGTAGCCTCCTCAATCATTAGAGACAAGAAGAAGGTGATCCATTCCATCCACCCCATTGCCCTCTTAACGAAGAACCTGAAGCACTTACCGGCGAACCAATCCGAAACACCATTTTCTCTCTCATTTCCAGAGTATCTCGTCACGATTATATACTACATCAAATTCTAGATTATATTTATCCGCTCATCCGAACCGACAATCACCCCGGTATAATAGAAGAAGTCAACGAGCTTCGCACTCGGGTAGTGGCTTTGGAGAATATGGTGCAAAGATTACAAACACCAGCAGCAGCACCAGCAGCGTAACCAGTACCACCATCATCAACGCTAACAGTACCATTACCACCTCCAACCACAACCGCGTCGTAAACCTCAACTTCACAATCTGTCCCGCGAGCATCAACGCCATACGCACCATAGATACCAAGGAGTACCAACAACAATAACTGACGAAGTATTAATTCATAACTTCATTGGAGAAACATTCCGCGGCGATTATGTAATCTCTAAAGTCTTAGAGATTATCTAATCTAGCCCTAACCATAAATCAGTTAAGCGAACCAAAATGATAGAAGGAAGAGTAGAAACCCTGACAAAAATGGTGTGTGATTAACAAGCTAAACTTGCTTTACCAACAGCATCAACAGTACCGTCAGCGTTACCAGCATCGTCAGTACAGTCAACATCCGAATCAACAACACAGATAACATCACAAACTCCGTCAGTTCAAGAATCATTTTGGACATCATTACGAATCAATAACGTGTATATTGTATCAACGAGTTATGAAGAATTAACTCATTCCCTCTGAAGAAATTATATGTATATTATATATATATATATATATATATATATATATATATATATATATATATATATATATATATATATATATATATATATATATATATATATATATATATATATATTGAAATAAATCTTTTCGTGCTAAGCTATTGTGTGTGAATCTTAACTACTCGGTTAATTCATATTACAAATATGCAATAATGTACGTCCTTCGGCCGTAACTTAACCAGCGTTAACTACAATCTCTGTCGCAATTCAACAAATTCCAATTCATAATAAATCAAGTATATATTTGATTTTACCCTTTCATCATCGATGTACCTGAAACTTTTCAGATAACATCATTCGTACTTTGCGAAATTCACAAGAATTCCACGATCCGAACATCATACATCAACAAATAACGAAGTATTGATTCATAATTTCAATGTCATTAAATAAATACTGCGTAAAAGTTATGTACTTTTTAAAGCCTTTAGGGATTATTCAATTATAGTTTCAACCGTAAATCAAATGAGTTTAATTTAACACTAACTCATTAAATCTATGTTACATCTGAAGAAAATATACATATATATGTTTTCATAAAGACTGTAATAAAATTCTTTTGTACAAAATATTAATTGTGAAATTTTTTTTAACAGGTAGGTAATACCCGAGAGATATATAAATTCACAATTAATATGTTACATTCTTCGAATCTGATTCAGCAAATCATCCATTATACTCCCTACTTTCACAACAATATACATTCTTTTATAGAAATCAAAACAACCATACTCATTCAAAATTTAATTACATATTCTGATTTTGAAATCTCAAAATTCAACTTGAGATATGACCAAAATCATCACTCTTAGATCCTTACATATTTCACAAGCTATATTTTGACTTCAAAACTGTGTTAGAACATCAAATGTATGTTAACGATTACAATCTGTGTTCAAACCCTTCGAAAATTTCTGAAGACACTTTCAATGATGAGCAATCGAGATGATGATCCAACCACATGTTACCCACAGTTATGTACCCGAAAAACTCTTGAAACTAAAGTAAAAGTTTAAACAACGTATCCGCGTCAGATTCTTTGGCATTTATTAGCAAAAATAACTTTGCGACTCCTATTCAAAGTAGTCAATTTTGTCACAGCTCCAGCAAGTCAACTTTGACTTTTCAGTCAGACTAACCTTATTATAACCTTGAGATATACACCATCGTTACCATGGAACCTTTTACATTCCACCACATTATTAGCAGATGTACCAACAACTTCATTACCCTTTGACTTTAGCCTCTCCAAAAAGTCATTATAATTATTCATTGAAACCCCATCATTTACTCATTCGCATCTTGTAATGAGAATTGCCATACGAATCATTGGGAATTAGCAATCAGTATTTTGAAATCTCGCAGCATGTCTACGCCAATAGTTATATGTGTATATATAACGTCTATCTTCTGGACTTAATTTGAATGTGAAGTTTCTGAAAAATACTCAGAACTACGAATTGGTTCTCCGAAAAAAAAAATGCTGATGAAGCAGCAAAAACTATAAACGACTTTAAATGGTAAAAGCTGGATGATAATGATGAAGTGTGCTGGCAAAGCGCAGAAAAAGAGAAGTTTTGGAACTGGAAAATGGATTGAGCAAAGTAGGAAGGAGGCTGTGGACAAATTACAAAGACTGAACCTGACTTCAAAGGATCCAAATGATTCAGTACCTGCTGAAGTCATTAACGAATACCTTGCTCCTGACTCTAAACCCATGCGAACAATATTCTTCATCATCCTCTGATATTAGAAATTCTAAAATATCATCATATCTTTCATTATAAATATCCTCCATATTTCTGAAGATATTTTCTTAATTTTTCTTATTTGAAATCATTTACCTCTTCGCGCTATCTGTATTACATCATAAAAGAAACTATTTTAGTTTCTAAATTCTGAAACATTCAAGTTTAAAATAGGAATATTTTGAAGTAGTGTTGGGAACTGAAGCAGGAATTAGTATAATATAATGACACTTGATCAATGTGATTATATTACAGTAAGTCATGCTGATTTTCTAAATGAAACGTGATGATTCACAGATCATAACATCATCATGTGCCATGTTATATGACTCTTGTATTCTATTTAACCTCTAAAATATCAAGAAAATATTTCTTGATGATTCGGCCTTTTCCAAGGTATTCTAGTAATTTGACAAGTTAAGATCGTGCCATCACAATTTTCTTCCTAGAACATTAACAATGTTCATTCCGAAATTCATATCTGTGAATTCTGGACCATTACAAGCGGTGCTTAATTGCAAGAAGAAGAAACAAAAGGACAAAACTTTGAAATAGAAATTGGGGTATAAATTGCAGCAAATAAAAGAGAGCATTAACTGTGAATAATAATGATTATAGAAGACAGAAGCAGAGACTTTGAAATATAAGGGAACATATAAAGCCCAACGACAAACCAGAAATTATAAACCATATATATCGATGCATATAGCAGTATAAAGACACGGGAGAACTAGAAACACTATAAACCCAAGAGTATAGTAGAAGTAAATAGATTCTTTCGGTGGTAGATGAAAAAGAAGAATGACCGATATGAAAGTTAGAAGTATATCGAGAATCAGAACTGGATGGAGCATATTGATGAATACTTTAAAATATGAGTTGAGGGGGAAAGAATAGAAGGTGATGAAACATGACTAGGAACTTAGAAATCAACAGATTTAACTCACACAATGGCGGAATAAGTGAATCAAACCCTCTACTGAATAGGTTAAGTTTTTTTTTTTTTTTTTTGATTAATTTAGTCAAACCACAACTAAATCAAGTATGATTAGATCAACACCTAGAGCTATTATTCACCACCTGGGTGATTTGGACTGAGAGAGAATCGGAGGAGCTCACTAGATCTGAGTGTGTGTAACAAATGAGAGGCTTAACTTAAAATGAAGAACATAAGACTTTATATACCCCTGCTGTTGACTCACCCATATGATTCATTCATCACACGTACGAGTTGGCTTCATCAGCCGTACGGGTGATCACTCACTCGTGTCTTCTCATTTAGATTGTAATTGTGACTTAGCTCAGCATCAACCGTGCATATGAGCCTGTCAACCGTACTAGTGAGGCTTCACTCGTACGTCTGACTAAGTCTAACATAGTCAAACATCTAAATCTCGTTCCTGCAGTTCCTGTAACCACATACAAACACGGATAGGATAATAACGAGCAATCACGGTGGCCTGTAAACTGTTGTACCTGCAATGGACGTCTGTAGATGTCTAGGGAGTTGCATAAAATGCATCAACAGAAGGTGTGAGTTGTAAGGAAACGAAGGAGGTGAATTTATAAGAAAATCTCCGACAGAACAATTAAAATGGACGATCGCATTTAAAGCGGATCCTAATTCCCTTGATTACCGGAGAGTTAAATCTTATTAAGAAGATTTTCTTCAAATCCCTTGAAATCTGGGAATGAATCATATCTACGTCAAATGATAAGATGAATCTACACCTACTCATTTCACTCTTCTATGTTAGCTTCATTCGTACTCTTCATATAAATGAATTGTTTATCCAAATTAATCGCTGATGATAAAACTCTAATTTTCAGCCCGTATGCATCATGAAAACATACTTATTATCACTCACGACCTTTCCACTCAAATTTCGGGACGAAATTTCTTTAACGGGTAGGTACTGTGACAACCCGGAAATTTCCAACCAAATTTAAACTTTAATCTTTATATGTTTCCGACACGATAAGCAATATTTGTTAAGTTAAATTGCAAGAATTTTAAACTATGTTCATACATTCATTCAACCTCGACCAAGTTCCAACGATTCACGAACCATTAAACGAATATGATTATATATGTATATGTGTATATATATTATAACTTGAAACGTAAATAAAATATTAGATTAAATACTTTATATGATTGTATCTGTTTCAAAATGTTTATCAATGGAATTAGAAGATAAGATCAAATGATTGAATTATCAGATATATTGAATTATGATTACAAGTCTCGGTTGAAAGGCCCACGTTGATTTGAGAAATCTTTCCATTTTAACAATATTCGGAAAATGGTAAAGTGATTTATAAATAAGAACAAATTGTCAATCATTGAGAACTAGACAAAGGATAGTGGAAGATTGAATCTCATAAAGACTCGATTGATCTATTTAGTTTCAAACGTACAAAAACGTTTTCAGTTTAAAAAGAACTTTATTATTAAAACGTATATAACTTTTATAAATATCTAGAACCATTTTTGACAACTCATTAATTAACTAGTATGATAAAGATAACGATATTTATATTTTATTTTATTAAATATATATAACGATTTAAATTAATATTATATATATTTATACGCGTATTATACGTACATAGTTTTATACTTTTACTATACTTAAACTTTACCTTTACTTTATTTTTACTTTACTTTAACTTTAATAATTCATACTTTAATAATTCACTTTAATAATTCATACTTTAATAATTCACTTTAATAATTCATACTTTAATAATTCACTTTAATAATTCATACTTTAATAATGCACTTTAATAATTCAAAAATCTATTATAAATAGAATTCAATAGGTTTCATTATTTCATAGAAACTTGAAAATATTTTTCTCTAAACTCTCTCAATCGATTTACATATATATATTTACTCCGTATTATTTCAAGATATTATTAGTATATATAAAATATTACGACGGAGTGTTGTCCGAGTGGTTTCGAAATTGTTTTTCGAGTAGGATAGGATTAAGGAAATTATGGGTTATAGCTATGGAGGTGATTGAGTATGGTTCATGGGTATGCTCATGAGGTCAATATAGTGTTTATCATTTCCGTTGCGTCTACATACCTTTCCTGCAATATTGAATCTCAATATTGATACGTGAGTACTCATAATTTAACTTTTACATACTAATAGTGTATCCCTGACTAGTGCTCGAGTATTTAGGATTATGCATGCTTGTACTTTTGATATTGCCCTTAGACAGGTTAGGTTGAATATTGAATTAGTTACACTTGCGGTTGAGATAAGGTATAAGATATGCATGTCCTTGGAAAGCTAGCGAAAAATTAAGAACTTTTCCTTTAGATATCGAATGGTTTCGATGAACGGATTAGAAGTTATAATCAATTGAATTTTTGATATTTTTATTAAAAATGATTATTATTATCGTCGTTTTTTATCGTCGTTCTAGTTTTATCTTATTATTATCATTATTATTATCTTTATCAATAAAAGGGATTTATCATTAAAAATTGTTAATTTTTTTTTTATTATTACTATCGTTATTATCGTTAAAGTTATAATTAGTATTATTATTATTATCCAATTATTATCATTATTATTATTATTAGTATTATTATTACTATTATCATTATTAATATATATCATTATTTAAAAATGGTTATTGTTATTGTTATTATTATTATTACTATATTATCATTAAGATAATTATTAGTATTATCGTTAATAATGTTATAGTAACTATCATTATTAATATAAGTGTAATTAAAACAAATATTTGTAACACCTAATTATTTTGATTACTATTATTATCATTATTATGAACACGATATAAAAGATGATTAAAAGCTATTAAACGAAACGATTAGGAAATAATGAGTAAGAGTATCATGATGAAATTAATATATTATAAGATATTGATTTAGATAAAATTATCGTTCTTATTATTTTTATCATTACTATTATTATTAAAAGTATCGTTAGTATTAAAACTATCATTTTAACAAAATTATCATTTTAATAGAAATGTCATTGTTACTATAAAATATCATTATTATTATTATTTTAAATAGAATTATTATTTTAAAGATAATATTAAAAATTATCGTAAATATTAAAGTTATCATAATTAGAATTATCATTTTATCATAATGTCATCTTAGTAATTATAAATATTGATATTTTTATAATAATAATTATTATTACAAAATAATACAACTTTTACTTACTATCATTATAGATATTATTTTATCAAATAAATATGTGATACAAACATATTTTACTACGTGTAATAACTTACTTTAATAATACCTATCATATTATCTTTATGATATTAAATGAACCCTATAAATTTTATTACTTAATATATATAAAAGTATATTTTATTACATAAATTTAATATAAAATTTTATTTATTAATAAATAAATTATATTATTACTCTAATAAATCTTTTAAAAATATTTAAAAATATAAAATGACGATATTTAAATTATATATTAATCATGTATAGATTTTTGGAAATTATTTTGAGTCAAATTTACTTTTGTTGACTTTTGCATATTAGTCTCGAGCATTAGGATTGTGGTACACTATGACTTGACCTAATTTGTTAGACAAATATTGACCAACACATAATTATATATAATTAATTTAGGTTCGTGAATCCGAGGCCAACCTTGAACTTGTTCAATGACGTTATATGTATTTTTACTATGAAATACAGTATGGTGAGTTTCATTTGTCTTTTTATCCTTTATATTTTTGGGACTAAGAATACATGCGCTTTTATAAATGTTTGATGAAATAGACACAAATAATTGAAACTACATTCTATGGTTGAATTATCGAAATCGAATATTCCCCTTTTTATTAAAGTATGGTAATCTAAGAATTAGGGAACAGACACCCTAATTGACGTGAATCCTAAAGATAGATCTATTGGGCCTAACAAACCCCATCCAAAGTACCGGATGCTTTTGTACTTTGAAAATTTATATCATGTCCGAAGGAGGATCCCGGAATGATAGGGGATATTCTTATATGTATCTAGTTAATGTCGGTTACCAGGTGTTCACCATATGAATGATTATTTTTGTCTCTATGCATGGGACGTATATTTATGATAACTGGAAATGAAATTCTTGTGGTCTATTAAAATGATGGAAATAAATGATTACGATAAACTAATGAACTCACCAACCTTTTGGTTGACACTTTAAAGCATGTTTATTCTCAGGTGTTAAAGAAATCTTCCGCTGTGCATTTGCTCATTTTAAAGATATTACTTGGAGTCTTTCATAGCATATTTCGAAGAACGTTGCATTCGAGTCATTGAGTTCATCAAAGATTATTATTAAATCAATTTATAGTTGGATAGTGGATATAATGAAATGGTATGCATGCCTGTCAATTTTCAATGTAAAGAAAGTTCGTATTTTAAAAACGAATGCAATATTTGTAAAATGTATCATATAGAGGTCAAATACCTCGCAATGTAATCAACTATTGTGAATCGTTTATAATGTATATGAACGGGTCCTTTCACATATCACATAACAACATTAATATTTTCATCATAAATACTAATTATTTATCTAGAGTATATAAAATAAATATAGTTAATATAGTTATTAATGAAACACACAAGTTACTGGAATAACAATTAATAATAATATCTAAACTTGTTCGATTACGATTATATGTTTTAATAGATATACAAATGATATAGGTTCGTGAATCCGAGGCCAACCCTGCATTTGTTCAATATAGTCATATGTATTTTTACTACAAAATACATTATGGTGAGTTCATTTGAATCCCTTTTACTCTTTACATTTTTGGGACTGAGAATACATGCGCTACTTTTACAACTGCTTTATTAAATGCTTTTGAAATATATTTTGAACTGCGAATACATGAAATGCTTTTATAAATGTTTGACGAGATAGACACAAGCAAAACATGCCTCGAATGAATTATGTGGACGTGATAATTACCACCATTGAATTATGTGGACGTGATAATTGCCACAATTGATATGAATATTTTTCTCCTGATTATTATTGCTTGGTAACCTAAGAATTAGGGAACATCACTAATTTTGAGCATTAGTGCATGCCTAATTGACGTGAATCCTAAAGGTAGCTACCGGGTTTAACACCCCCACCTAGAATGTTCACTAGACGGAAGGGCTAGTGGGCGTGGTCTTTAGTACTTCGAAGTTTATATGATTATTATACAGACGAGATGTTCTGTTTTGGGGATATTATTTATGCGCATTATATGTTAAGGTCGGTTACCAATCCAAGCTATAAAAGCAATGAAAAGTGAATGTTATGTATCGAGAGAATGATTTTATACACAGGTTATGTGTATGTTATTTTTTTGTGCACAAGATATGTGTACGGTTACTAAGATTTATGAAAGATGATTTCGTGCACGAGAAAGGTGTACTGTATTTAAAAAATACCGCATGTACATTACAGGTGGGTATAGGATTAGGGCCCATTTGTACCATGCAGGATTTAAATCTTGTGGTCTATCAAAATGATGAATTTTATTGTTTTATGATAAACCTATGAACTCACCAACCTTTTGGTTGACACTTGAAAGCATGTTTATTCTCAGGTATGAAAGAAACCTTCCGCTGTGCATTTGCTCATTTAAAAGACATTATTTGGAGTCGATCATCGCAATGGGACCAGATGTTGGTGACTTCATCCAGATGGATTAGGACGGGGTATGACATGTGGTATCAGAGTGGTGGTCTTAGCGAACCAGGTCTTGCATTAGTGTGTCTAACTGATAGTTGTTTAGATGCATTAGTGAGTCTGGACTTCGACCGTGTCTGTATGTCAAAAGTTTTGCTTATCATTTCTAGTCAGAAATCATCTGCTTATCATCCTTAGAAAATTACCTGCTTATCATTCTTAGTCTAGACATGTCTTACTGCCTCTATTGCATAGACAGTTTATAGATAAATTCATATCTTAGCGTATCTGTTATTGTTACCTTTGCCTGACAGCTTCCGTAGATTCCTCCGTAACGTATGGGATTTTAGTATTATATATGCATATGTAAATTATGTATTACAGGGTACTAATCTACATCCTATAATCTATTTCTTATCAAAAATCCTTCATCTGATTGTACGAGATGAATCCCTCAACCAGTTCGAGTCCTCGGATTCCGATAGCTATTCCGATAGTTATTCCGACAGCTATTCTGATATGGATGTTCACCTAAGCTCTGGAAACAGCGTCACCGGAATGAATCAACCAATCAGTCATCATCAATTCTGGATGAATTGGGGCTGAGTTCATAGTCGACTTAATCAATGGAGGCGAGAAGAAGGCGATACTTTCCATCAACCAAATTTCCCTCTTGGCGATGAACCTGAAGCACTTACCGACAAACCTATTCGAAACATCATTTTCTCTCTCATTTCCAGAGTATCTCGCCACAATTATATTCTATCTAAAATTCTAAACCTTATTCATCTGCTCGTTTCGACCGATAATCATCCCGGAGTAATACAAGAAGTCAACGAACTTCGCGCTCGAGTAATCAATTTGGAAAATATGGTGCAAAACTTACCAGCTTCAGCAACATCACCAGCACCAACAGTACCACCAATAAACCCAATTTCAACATCATATGCCTCAATAGCACATTTTGTACCTCGAATATAATCTTCGTTCTACGTATTGTTCTACATCAATTATCTTCGTTCTTCATGGCGATTATGTGATCTCTAATGTTATAGAGATTATGTATTCTAGTTTTGATGGTAAACCAAATGAGTTTAATATTATATTAACTCATTAAATCCATGATTACATCTGAAGAAAATATATATGTAAGTATATTTTCACTAAGATTGTAATTAAAAATTCTTTCGTACAAACTGTTAATGGTGAAAATATTTTAACGGGTAGGTAATACCCGAGGAATATTTAGATTTCACATTAATAAGTTACATTGTACATTCTTCGAATCTGATTCTACAGTCATTTACTATCCTACTTACACCCACAGATATACGTATCCGTTCACCGCAGAATAACCATTTTCATTCAATTTCATGTTTGGATTTTGACCTATCAGAATCCAACAAGTGGCATAATGAAGAAAACATTGGACAAAATAAAATTTGTTAGAAACAAACGAATTAACTATGAGAAATTCTATTAAGAATCCACGCTAACAAAATCCTAGCTAACTGTTCCTAGCTAACTGTTAATTCCTTGTTACATTTATTTATCGCAATTTATTTATCGCAATTTATATTCTCGCAATTTTATTTATCGTCATTTAATTTCTGTTATTTATTTTACGCACTTTATTTATCGTCATTTAAATACTGTTATTTACGCATTTTAAATATCGGGACACGTATACAATGTTTTGACATATCATATCGACGCATCTATATATATTATTTGGAATAACCATAGACACTCTATATGCAGTAATGATAGAGTAAGCTATACAGGGTTGAGGTTGATTCTATAATAATATATATACGTTGAGTTGTGATCGAGTCTGAGACATACACATGTCACAATATGTATTAATTAATTCGAATATTATATATTAAACTATATATGAATTATTGGACTGTTAACTGTGGACTATCGACTATGGACTAATAACATTGGACAATTAAAATGAATTAAAATACTGATTACAACATATGAAACTAAATAATTCTTCAAGTTTGCCACTTGATTTCATCTTAAACCTCGTTTGTATCTTGACGATTACAATCTGCGTTCAAACCTTTCATGATTCTTCAAAACACCTCAATCGAGAGGATGAACCAACCGCACTTCATCTATGGAAGAAGAGATTGATGCATATAGTTATGCACCTGAAAAACTCTCAGAAACTAAGTAAACGTTTAACACGTAGCTGTGCTAATTCCTTTAGTGTTATTATTACCGAAAATAACCTTGTAACTCCTGTTCGAGATAGCCAGTTTTGTCACAGCTCCAGCAAGTCAACTTTGACTTCTCGTTCGAATCAACCTTATTATAACTTTGATATATATGTTTGCCATTGTTATTGTACCAGGAAACCTGTTATATTCTACAATAATACCAACAGACGTACCAGCAACGTCTTTGCTCCTCGGCTTAAATCTCTCCGACAAATCACAATATTTATCTATTGAAATCTTATCATGTACTCATCGACATCTTGTAGCGATAATTGCCATACCAAATACCGGGAAGCAATAATCTTTAATTCTCGAATTTAGCAGTGTTCCTACGTCAACAGTTATATATCTATATATAATGTATATCTTCTGGACCGATGAATTTCAATTCGGAATCTTTGAATTTGCTGAAAAACCCTCTAGCTTACGAATCAGATCTCTGAGTTCTGAAAATGCTGATGAAGCAGCAAATGTTGTAAATGGTCTTAATGGCCAAAAGTTTGATGATAAAGAATGGAGTGTTGGAAACACTCAATAAAAAAAATTAGTACTGGAAAACGAATTGAGCAAACCATGAAGGAGACTGTGGACAAATTACAAAGAGTAAACATGTACTTAACAAATCCAGATGATTCAGTACCTGACGAAATCTCCAGCGAATATCTTGCTTCCTAGTTATTTCAATTCTTTGCAGAAAAAGTTTCTGCATCACCCTTTAATTTCAGGTACTTTAAGAAATCCAAGATATCGTCCTATCTTCCATTATAAATATCTTTGATATTCCTGAGGATACCTTCACAGCTATTCTTGTACGAAATTATTTATCTTTTCGTGCTATCTATATTACATTATAAAAGAAACTGTTTTAGTTTCTATATTCTGTAACAATCGAGTTTAAATTATGAATGATTTCCTAGAGAAGTGTTGGGAATTGAAGCATGAGTTAGTATAATATAATGATGTCAGGCCAATGTGGTTATATTACAGTAAGTCATGCTGAATTTCTAATGAAACGTGATGAGTCACATACCACACCCTCATCATGAACCATGTTACACGACTCTTTCATTCTACTTAACCTCTAAACGTACTGAGGAAATATTTCCTTGATATTTCTATTATTCCGTAATTCCAACAGTTTGCTAATAAATCGTGCTATTTCATTTTCTTTCTGATTAGAAGATTTCTTTAAATCCCTTGAATTCCGAAATTTAACCGTGACTACGTTAAAAGTTAAGAAGAACCTTTAATTTTCTCATTTCACTCTTTTATGATGGCTTCACCTATACTCTTCAAGTAATCAAATTTTTTCATCCATATTACTCAATGATGATAAAACTCTATTTACCAACTCATATTCGTCATGAAATTTTTTTTATTGTCGGCCATGACAACCTCACTCAAATTTCGGGACGAAATTTCTTTAACGGGTAGGTACTGTAGTGACCCGGAAAATTTCGACTAATTTTGAACCAAACTCTCGATACGATTTAATATCTTTGACAAGATAAGCAAAGTCTGTTAATCTGATTCTCAAATTTTTTGAATTGTTTCATATATTCAATTGACCTTCGACTGTTCTCGACGATTCACGAACAACTAATTGTAAATAGATACATGTATATTTAAATATATATATATATATATATATATATATATATATATATATATATATATATATATATATATATATATATATATATATATATATATAATAATTTGAAATATTAATTGAAATAATATATGAGTTAATTGTTGGAAATAAATATGTAAAATAATATGCGATATAATGAAAACTATTATATATATATAAATATATATATAAATACTACTTGTAAACATATAAAATAATATTAAATCTATTTGTTTAAAAATATATAATATATATTTATGTGATAAAACTTGCTATTTAAAACTGTTTGCATATAGGAAGAGAATATATTAAAAATAATTGATTTCGAGCCTAATTAATAAACGTCAGTGACACTCGGTTGACTTTCGTTAGTTTTAATATAGATATAATACATGTTCATGAATGATTAAGATAAAAGTTGGAATGTATATTGATTACGAAGATTTTATATTTGTTAAAAAAAATTTATATTTTTAAGTTTAAATATTAGTACTCCGTACATATAAATTGGAACAGAAAATAAACAATTATCAAACTTTTTTTATCAAGTTTCAAACAGTTAATGAGTGAAATAATTAAATATATTTAATCTAAAAATTTAGGATTTTTAGGAACACTTTTATACATTAACTTTTTAGCAATGGACACGTCCCGTAAAAACTGTCGGCACATAAAATCCAAGACTTAGGCTGCTGAACTATTTGAGAACTGTGTTCATTCACTAATCCACTAACTACCTATTACTATTATTAATTGATATTATTAATTATTACATTCTATATGATATATAGGTAGATACATGAGAGTTTAGGATCACACTCACACACACACACCATCTCTCGTTCTACTTCACCTCCTGCTACAACCTTCCAACCCACCACCCTCACTTAGTTGGAGCACCATCGGCACCACCTTTCACCATCAATCACCACCACTAAACTGCCAATCTCCTTCATCCTCACTCTTTCTTCATCTCTCTATTATTTTCTTTTGTGAACTTACATCATCATCAACCATCGGCTTTCACTACCTCCACAGCCACCTTACAATCATCACCGAACAACCACCATGAACCACGGGCTACCACCATCTTTCACTACCTTAAGACCACCAACACCATCGTATATTTTTCTTATTTAAATTACCCATTGTTGCGTTTTCCCTTTCAGTTTCAAGCCATAACAAACAACCAAACGAGCCACCATTACGACCACTGCTATAAACAACCATCAAACCCACCATCATATACTGCACCTGCTGTTTACTATTTCCTGTACGAAACCAAGCCAAACTACTGTGCTACTCGCTGTTATTTTTTCTGTTTACTGTTCGGACTATAAACAAAGAAGACGGGTTGATGTTTAATTGCTTCTTATTTTCTTCTATTCAAATGAAACTGCTGCAACTCATGGCCAATTGTTATGGCTTACTGCTACTGCAATACCTGTTGTTCGTTAAACAGAAGACCACCAAGACAGTCCACCTCCGCCATCTTCACCCTACTCCCACCTGCTATTTTGTTTATATTCCAGCCGGCAACCATCACCAATTGAACACCATTTAAATCACCATCTCGTTTCTACCATTCAGTTTCTGTTTCATCACGCAATCTACCACCTTCGTGAACCTAGCTCGAACAAAACCCACTTAATATTGCTTCTATTACGTGAACCTGCAATACCGTTGATCTATCACTATCGTTTCTGTTTTGATTGAATAAATGAAGAAAACGATACCGTGGTAATGATTATGATATGGAGTTGAATAACGATGATTCGTTGATGATGTTAAAAGATGATGATCATAATGATGATATTACAGAAACGAGTCATTGATGATGATGACGTTATTACTTGTTGTGGATGATGATGAAGAATGGCGGCTGCTAATCCTTTTCCACTGATTACTCACCCGAATATTCTGTGTTAGGTTTTAAATTACATCAAACTGGGTCAAATTGCTTTTGGGCTTGAACATTTAAATGGGTCTTTGCTTTGGGCTTCTGGTACCAACATGTTAAAAAAAAGATTAAGCTAGGGGATTAATACAAAAAGAATGGGCAGAT
Organism: Rutidosis leptorrhynchoides; assembly: GCF_046630445.1. NCBI lineage: Eukaryota > Viridiplantae > Streptophyta > Magnoliopsida > Asterales > Asteraceae > Rutidosis > Rutidosis leptorrhynchoides. The sequence continues at coordinate 204,698,411 of NC_092336.1, read as the reverse complement.
CAATGGTTAGTAGGATGTTGGTTAAATGACAGGTCGCGGGTTCGAGTCTGGGGAGTGGCAGTTTTATTTTTGGAAGCTTATTTATTTCTCTTAAGGTAGTATTATTATTTCTATTATTTTTATTATTAATATTATTAATATTAATGTTATTATTATTATTATTATTATTATTATTATTATCATTATTATTTTTATTATTATAAATATTATAAGTATTATTATTATTAACATTAGTATTAGTATTGTCATTAAGTATTATTATTAGTAGTATTATTAATATTATTATTAGTATTATCATAAAAATTATCATTTTTCAAGTTATTATTATTAACAAAAGTAATTTTATTAAAATTTTTATTTTAGGTATTATCATTCTTATTATCATTAATAATAATAATATTATTATTATTATTATTATTATTATTATTATTATTATTATTATTATTATTATTATTATTATTATTATTATTATTATTATTATTATTATTATTTATAGAACACTTATTATTACTAATACAAGTATTATATTATAAATATTATCATTTATTATTATTATGATTATCATTACCATTATTATTATTATTATTATTATTATTATTATTATTATTATTATTATTATGATATTTATTAATATTATTATCATAAGTATTATTATTGTAGTTATCATCATCATAAATATTAACATTAAGATTATTATTACTAATATTATTTTTATTATTAGTATTATTATCAAAACTGTTAATATCAGTACCATTACTAAAACTACTTATTATTATGATCATAAAAAGATACAAATTGTTATGTATTATTAGTGATATTATTTTACCAAATAAATAGCTATATAAGAATATAATTGATACATATCACATAACAACATTAATATTTTCATCATAAATACTAATTATTTATCTAAAGTATATAAAATAAATATAGTTAATATAGTTATTAATGAAACACACAAGTTACTGGAATAACAATTAATAATAATATCTAAACTTGTTCGATTACGATTATATGTTTTAATAGATATACAAATGATATAGGTTCGTGAATCCGAGGCCAACCCTGCATTTGTTCAATATAGTCATATGTATTTTTACTACAAAATACATTATGGTGAGTTCATTTAAATCCTTTTTACTCTTTACATTTTTGGGACTGAGAATACATGCGCTACTTTTACAACTGCTTTATTAAATGCTTTTGAAATACATTTTGAACTGCGAATACATGAAATGCTTTTATAAATGTTTGACGAGATAGACACAAGCAAAACATTCCTCGAAAGAATTATGTGGACGTGATAATTGCCACCATTAAATTATGTGGGCGTGATAATTGCCACAATTGATATGAATATTTTTCCCTGATTATTATTGCTTGGTAACCTAAGAACTAGGGAACATCACTAATTTTGATAATTAGTGCACGCCTAATTGACGCGAATCCTAAAGGTAGCTATCGGGTTTAATACCCCCACCCAGAATGTTCACTAGACGGAAGGGCTAGTGGGCGTGGTGTTTAGTACTTCGAAGTTTATATGATTATTATACAGACGAGATGTTCTATTTTGGGGATATTATTTATGCGAATTATATGTTAAGGTCGGTTACCAAGCCAAGCTATGAAAGCAATGAAAAGTGAATGTTATGTATCGAGAGAATGATTTTATACACAGGTTATGTGTATGTTATTTTTTTGTGCACAAGATATGTGTACGGTTACTAAGATTTATGAAAGATGATTTCGTACACGAGAAAGGTGTACTGTATTTAAAAGATATCGCATGTACATTACAGGTGGGTATAGTATTCGGGCCCATTTGTACCATGCAGGATTTAAATCTTGTGGTCTATCAAAATGATGAATTTTATTGTTTTATGATAAACCTATGAACTCAGCAACCTTTTGGTTGACACTTGAAAGCATGTTTATTCTCAGGTATGAAAGAAACCTTCCGCTGTGCATTTGCTCATTTTAAAGACATTATTTGGAGTCGATTATTGCAATGGGACCAAATGTTGGTGACTTCGTCCAGATGGATTAGGACGGGGTATGACAAGGATCTCCTTCGGTGTTTTAGTTAATTCGTGCATGATCGCGAAGTTCTGACTTGGGAAGTGACCCTTTCCTTGGTCTAAGTTGCTTGACTTCTGAAACAGTATTTTGATGATGCAGAACCCTGGCTATAATTGTCACCCTTGCGCTATCCCCCTGTTTGCTCGCGATAAAAATCGTCATCTTTGTTACCTCTGCTATCGGAATTTTTTCTGCTATTTCGAGTAGTATCTTCCCTCGCACACATATGCTCGTGCGCTTCTTTGATGGCTTTTTCTAAGGTGTTGGGGACATTCATGCGCAGGCGTTGCCATAAGGCAAGATGTTGCTCTTTACACAACCCATGTATAAAATCGGATACTTTTTGGCTTTCGAGAAGTCCAGCCATCTTTGCAACCTCCTTGGTGAACTACCCAAGGGACTCTCTTGTCCCTTGTCGAATATCATGACATTCAACATGTGTCCTTTTGCGGGCGCGCATGTTGTGAAAGTTTAACAAGAAACATGCTCGCAGATCGTTATAGGAAGTGACGAGCGGTAGTGGCAAGTTACTAAACCATTCCCTCACGACTCCTTGTAGTAAATTTTGAAATTCAAGACACTTGGTTTCATTGTTCTAAGCCTGGGCACGCGCAGTTCCTTCATACCTTTGTAAGAAATCATCTGGATTTGTAGTGCCATCATACCATCTCATAGTCAGAGGAATGATAGGAGGAGATTCAGGCACATAGTTAGCAATATGGGGCACAAACTTTTATTAGCTGGCGCAACCTCCATGAAAGGTTTTACCTTTCGCCCCAGTTGAAGCGGCCCATCCTAATCCACTTGGACGAACGCTTCAACAGCTGGTCCCATTGCGTGGTACTGACCTCTAAGATATCCTTAAAAATGAGCAAATGTACAGCGGAAGATTTCTTTCGTACCTGAGAATAAACATGTTTTAAAAGTGTCAACCAAAAGGTTGGTGAGTTCATAGGTTTATCATAAACAATAAAATTCAGTAATTTTGATAGACCGCAAGATTTAAATATGCTTGGTACAAATGGGTCCGTATCCTATACCCACCTGTAATGTCCATGCGATTTCTTTTAAATACTGTGCACCTATCTCATGTACGAAACCAATTTTCAAAATTCTTAATAACCATACACATATATCGTGTACAAAAACATAAGCAGGAACACTCATCTGCAAAATCATTCTCTCTATATATAACCTTACTTGGTAACCGACCTTAACATATAATGCGCATAAAGAATATCCCCAAAACATACAGGCATAAAGCAATCAGTATGATAAATACAGAATCATTCCGTCTGTTTAATAAATAAACCTCGAAGTACTAAAGCATCTGTAACCCGGATGGGGGTGTCAGTGCCCGTAGATCTACCTTTAGGATTCGTGTCAATTAGTGGCAATTATAATAAACACTAATTCTTAGGTTACCAAGCTATAATAAATGGGGGAAATATTCGGTATAATAACCTACAGAACTTCTCGTCTATATAATAATTCATTTGAGGAATGTTTTGCTTGTGTCTATCTCGTCAAACATTTATAAAAGCATTTCATGTATTCTCAGCCAAAAAATATATATTTGAAAAGCATTTAGTAAAAAGATAGCAAATGAACTCACAATACGGTATTTTGTAGTAAAAATATGCATACGACGGAACTGAACAATGCAAAGTTGGCCTCGGATTCACGCACCTATATCAAGTATATATATTAACATATTATAATATAAATTAATTAAGTTTATATATTTTGTTATGTATTAAGATCAATATTCTTATATAAAATTTTATTAATACTTATAATACATTATGATACTTATTGTAACAGCCCGAGTACAACCCGTAGTGGATATTGTCCGCTTTGCCCCGACGCACGGTGGCTCACGGTTTTGTTTCTCGGGACTCACCCTCAAAACGCGTCCACTAGAGGAGGTATCCACACCCTTTATAAGGGGTGTTTCGTTCTCCTCCCCCACCGATGTGGGATGAGTTCTCACACTCTCCCCCACTCAGGACACTGCGTCCCCGCAGTGCACATCGATGCGGGCCCCAGCTCTGATACCATCTTGTAACAGCCCGAGTACAACCCGTAGTGGATATTGTCCGCTTTGCCCCGACGCACGGTGGCTCACGGTTTTGTTTCTCGGGACTCACCCTCAAAACGCGTCCACTAGAGGAGGTATCCACACCCTTTATAAGGGGTGTTTCGTTCTCCTCCCCCACCGATGTGGGATGAGTTCTCACAAACGTCCGCGACTAATCCTCCCGGACGGAATCTTCAACAGTTGGTCCCATTGCGATGATCCTGGGACCTGTGGGTTATGGGCCCGCATCGATGTGCACTGCGGGGACGCAGTGTCCTGAGTGGGGGAGAGAGTGAGAACTCATCCCACATCGGTGGGGGAGGAGAACGAAACACCCCTTATAAAGGGTGTGGATACCTCCTCTAGTGGACGCGTTTTGAGGGTGAGTCCCGAGAAACAAAACCGTGAGCCACCGTGCGTCGGGGCAAAGCGGACAATATCCACTACGGGTTGTACTCGGGCTGTTACACTTATTGGATATTTATTTAATGTTATATCAATAATATTAATTAAAACATAATTTTATGTAATATTAGTATACTTTATGTAATAAATATATTTTTATATATATACATATTTGGTTTTGTAAAATTAATAATTGTAGTATTACTAGATTAAGGATAATAATAATGATAGTAATAATAGTAATTTTAATATAAAAAAATGACAGTTTTACTAATAATGATAAAGTAAAAATGATAGTTTTAGCAAAAATAATTATTTTAATAATAATAATGATAATACTAGCAATAATTTTTATAAAATAAGATTAACAATAATAGTGATAATAATAATGATAATAATAATACTAATTTAGTTGTAATAATAATCCTAATGGTAAAAGTAATAATAATGATAATAATTAATAACAATAATATCTATAATACTTAATGACAATAATACTAGTAATAGTAATAGTAATTGTAATAGTAATAGTAATAATAATAATAATAATAATAATAATAATAATAATAATAATAATAATAATAATAATAATAATAATAATAATAATAATAATAATAATAATAATAATAATAATAATAGAAATAAGACTACCTTTCAAAACAAGCTTTTAAAAAGAATTTTCACAGGCCAGGCTTGAACACATGATAATGCTAAAAACGAACATATATTTCATAGCATTATTCCTCAAGAAAGACAAGCTTTTAGTTGCAATTGTCCTATTTACAAGTGATATTCGTTTAAATAATAAAAGGTGAAGACAAAATACAGATTCGACGAATTGAAGACGCAAATGACCAAAAAGCTCAAAAGTACAAAAGACAATCAAAGAGGTTCCAATTATTGATAAGAAACGTCTCGAAATTACAAGAGTACAAGATTCAAAATGCAAAGTACAAGATATTAAATTGTACGCAAGGACGTTCGAAAATCCGGGACCGGGACCAGAGTCAACTCTCAACGCTCGACGCAACGGACTAAAAATTACAAGTCAACTATGCACATGAATATAATATAATATATAATTAATTCTTAAAATTAATATATATATTATAATATATTTAAAAATCGTCGGCAAACAAAGAGCCAAAGTTGGGTGAGCTGTAAAAACAAACTCCGCGACTCGCGGAGTTTGAAGGCAAAAAATGCCGCGAGTCGCGGAGCTTCCCTGGACTCAAATCCCTATAAAAGCAAACGCAGTTTGATCGTAAAAATCATCATATAATCTATCTCTCTCTCAATATATACGTAATATATATTTATATTTTAATTTTAATTTTAATTTTAATAATAAGGGTATGTTAGCGAATGTTGTAAGGGTGTAAGTCGAAATTCTGTCCGTGTAACGCTACGCTATTTTTAATCATTGTAAGTTATGTTCAACCTTTTTAATTTAATGTCTCGTAGCTAAGTTATTATTATGCTTATTTAATCCGAAGTAATCATGATGTTGGGCTAATTACTAAAATTGGGTAATTTGGCTTTGTACCATATTTGGGGTTTGGACAAAAGAACGACACTTGTGAAAATTAAACTATGGGCTATTAATGGACTTTATATTTGTTTAACTAAATGATAGTTTGTTAATTTTAATATAAAAATTTACAATTGGACGTCCCTATAAATAACCATATACACTCGATCGGATACGAGGGGCGGGGTATTTATATATACGAATAATCGTTCATTTAACCGAACACGGGAATGAATTAATAGCCACTAGAATTATTAAAACAGGGGTGAAATTATGTACAAGGACACTTGGCATAATTGTTAACAAAGTATTAAAACCTTGGGTTACACACAGTCGATAACCTGGTGTAATTATTAAACAAAGTATTAAAATCTTGTTACAGTTTAAGTCCCGAATTAGTTGGAATATTTAACTTCGGGTATAAGGATAATTTGACGAGGATACTCGTACTTTATATTTATGACTGATGGACTGTTATGGACAAAAACCAGACGGACATATTAAATAATCCAGGACAAAGGACAATTAACCCATGGGCATAAAACTAAAATCAACACGTCAAACATCATGATTACGGAAGTTTAAATAAACATAATTATTTTATTTCATATTTAATTTCCTTTATTTTATATTTAATTGCACTTCTAATTATCGCACTTTTATTTATTGTTATTGTATTTAATTGCACTTTTAATTATCGTACTTTTTAATTATCGCAAGTTTATTTTATCGCACTTTTATTTATCGCAATTTCATTATCATTATTTACTTTACGCTTTAAATTAAGTCTTTTATTTATTTAATATTTTATATTTTGTTTTAACAGCAACTAAAGTTTTTAAAATCGACAAACCGGTCATTAAACGGTAAAAACCCCCCTTTATAATAATAATATTACTTATATATATATTTGTATTTTTATAAAATAAAACTAATATAGCGTTAAGCTTTGTTTAAAAGATTCCATGTGGACCGAACCGGACTTACTAAAAACTACACTACTGTACGATTAGGTACATTGCCTATAAGTGTTGTAGCAAGGTTTAAGTATATATCCATTCTCTAAATAAATAAATATCTTGTATAAAATTGTATCGTATTTAATAGTATTTTCTAGTAAAATATAAGCTATTTCATATACACCTCGCATAACATCAAATATTTTTGGTGCCGCTGCCGGGGAACATCTAGCTTAAAAGCAGGAAGCGCAACGCTAATATATATAAAAAACAAAAAGATTTTTATTTTTAGTTTACTTTTATTAAAATACGCTTTTGTAAAAATACGTTTTAATATATTCGAAAATATAGAAAGAAAAACAAAAATATAAATATTTTTGAGAGTTTGTTAAATATTTAATTTTTATAAAGTTTCTTTATTTTTATTTTATAAAAATATAAGTCTTATTTAAATATTTTGTTTTTATTAAAAACATAATAAAAAAAACCGAAAAAAATATATATATAAATCTAGTTTTGAGATTTTTATTTATAAAATTATAAAGTATTTTATTTCTATTTTAGTTTTTAAAGATAAGTTTTATTTAAATTATATAAATATTTTAATTAAATTAAAAACAGAAAAATAAAAAAAAATTAATTACGTCGAAAACTGTCAAACGAGTTCACCTAATCTGAAATTTGAAACCCCGCGACTCGCGAAGTTTGGAGCCAGGAATACCGCAAGTCGCGGAGCAGCCCTGACACGGGTACACAGAACCCTAATCACTCATTAATTATGGTGTAATTATTATTATTAATAATTAAAAACCCTAATTAGGGTATTTTTATTATAATATTTAGTTTTAATTAGTTTATTTTGTTTTATTTAATTTTATTTAGTTTAATTAAATTATAAAATTAATAGTTTTATAAAATAAATAATATAAAAATAATATTTTTATAAAAATTGTACTTTTTACAACTTTTAGTATATTTTTATATTTTGTCTCTTTTTAATTTTTTTAGCGTAATATTTGTATTTTTCGCTCGTATTTAGTTTTAAACTTAGTTTTTGCCATAGTTATTTTTATTTATAGATTTTTAGGCCTTGCCGTAAAATCCCTTAAGTGCTTTTTTTTAGACTAAGATTTAGGTGCTTTAGAATTTTGCGACGCCTTTTTAAGTTTTAGTACCTTTTTAAGATATTGCCATTTGGGATATAGATTTACTTGTAAGCTTTAATATTTTTAGACGCCTTTTACCTATGTATCAATTATCATTCCAATTAGTAATCTCAATCTGCGATTATAATTTTAAGTTAGTGATAGTAATAAGGTTGGGTTAGTCGAGTGTTTTTAAGTTTTATAAGTCATTTTTTTATTATTTCTTATTTTTCGACGCCTTTTATTTTTCGACCCTTTTCTTTTTCGACGCGCTCTTTTTCTTTCTTATTTCTCGCAATTCTAGTTTTAGGACATAGATTTTTATTCTACTTCTTATCTAAATTTCTTAAAATTACGAAAATTTATTTTAAGTGGTTAAATTGATAGACATCAAAATTTTCTGGTTCGTAGTAATAGTTGGATTTGTACATGGACGGGTTATTGGAGCCAAACAGTACTCAATTATATTGAGACCAAACGAATCCTGCCCCTCTGCTGCATCTTTTGGCTATTCGAAACGTGGGCAAAATCAGAAAAGTCTATTAATTGGATAACTTATATAATTTTTCTTTCCTTTTAAAAACTAATAGGATATTCAGTGAATGCACCGAGCAAGACGTTCACCACCTTTTGTACGTTCACCACCTGTAACTAGATCAAGACATTTAGCAAATATTACCGCCATTAATTTTTCTTTAGAATCGTCATCCAGTCGACCAAGTACTCCAGTTCAAATTTTCGATAATCCATTTTTTGAACCCGATCTCACAATTGAGAATCCGGAGACTATTCAGGGACAATTCATAGATCCTGAACCATTAATTTTTCCTCCGGAACCACCAATCATTCAAACAGAGATTGTTGAGGAACGAACCATTAAATCAGAATCCTCTAGTGATTTCGATTCAACAAATTCAATTATGGAGAATCTGGAACCTTTAAGTATGGAAGACCGAATGAGAGCTAAACGCACTGGCCAAGGTCACGCAATTACTCATCCAGACATTAATGCGTCAGATTATGAAATCAAAGGACAAATTCTACATATGGTGACTAATCAATGCCAATTTAGTGATGCGCCGAAGGAAGATCCAAATGAACATCTTCGTACCTTTAATAGGATCTGCACACTATTTAAAATAAGAGAAGTGGAGGATGAACAGATATATCTCATGTTATTTCCCTGGACTTTAAAGGGAGAAGCCAAAGATTGGTTGGAATCGTTACCTGAAGGGGCGATTGATACATGGGACGTTTTAGTTGAAAAATTTCTTAAACAATTCTTTCCTGCATCTAAAGCCGTAAGACTTCAAGGAGAAATTGTTACGTTCACACAGAAACCAAATGAAACTCTATATGAGGCATGGACCAGATTTGGAAAGTTATTAAGAGGATGTCCGCAACATGGTTTAGACACCTGTCAAATAGTACAAATATTCTACCAAGGATGCGACATCACTACAAGGAAAGACATCGATATAGCAGCTGGTGGTTCCATTATGAAGAAAACCAAAACTGATGCTTACAAAATTATTGATAACACTGCTTCCCACTCACATGAGTGGCACCAAGAAAAAGATATCGTTAGATCATCTAAAGCAGCTAGAGCCGATTCTAGCCATGACTTAGATTCCATTTCCGCAAAGATAGATGCTGTCGAGAGACGAATGGAAAAGATGACTAAAGATATCCACTCAATACGAATTAGTTGTGAGCAGTGTGGAGGACCACATTTGACAAAAGATTGTCTCAGTATTGAATTAACAATGGAACAAAGAGAGAATATTTCATACATAAACCAAAGGCCTGGAAATAATTATCAGAATAATTATCAACCGCCAAGACCAATTTACAATCAAAACCAGAACTATAACCGAAATATTCCATACAACAACCAACAAGGTCCTAGTAATCAACAAGTATCCAATAATACTTACAACCAGCAAAGACCTAATTTTCAAAACAAATCACCACAAACCGATGATAAAAAGCCGAATTTAGAAGATATGATGACGAAGCTAGTTGAAACTCAAACGCAGTTTTTCACATCTCAGAAACAAACTAATGAACAAAATACTCAAGCATTTAGAAATCAACAAGCTTCTATTCAAAATTTGGAACAAGAAGTAAGTAACCTAGCATGGTTAATAGGTGAAAGAAAACCGGGAAGTTTACCTAGTGATACAAATGCTAACCCCCGGAATGAAACAGCTAAAGCCATTATCACAAGAAGGGGTACAACACTTAAACCACCTGAAATACCTGTAACTTCTGATGAAGCTATTCCTACTCCACAAGAACCACAACCTGATTAAGATAAGAAAAAAGAGCCGGTAGTTGAAAAGGTTAATGAAGATAACATAGTTAAGGCTAAACCTTATGTTAAACCATACCAACCACCACTTCCTTACCCAAGTAAATTGAAGAAAGAGAGACTTGAAGCCGAGCAATCTAAATTCTTGGATATGTTTAAACAAATAAATGTAAATCTTCCTTTCATTGATGTAATTTTAGGAATGCCTAGATATGCTAAATTTCTGAAAGATCTAATCACGAATAGAAAGAAAATGGAAGAACTCTCGGCTGTTACTATGAATGCTAATTATTCAGCAGTGCTGTTGAATAAGATACCAGAAAAACTATCTGATCCAGGAAGTTTCACAATTCCATATTTTCTGGGTAGTATTAGTTCAATAGAAGCATTGGCAGACTTAGGTGCTAGTATAAATTTAATGCCGTATTCACTATACGCTAAACTAGACCTTGGAGAATTGAAACCAACCAGAATAAGTATACAACTAGCCGATATATCAATAAAATATCCTAGAGGGATAATGGAGAACATGCTAGTTAAAGTTGGTACTTTAGTATTTCCAGTAGATTTTGTTGTTCTGGACATGGAAGAAGATTCTCAAGTTCCTCTCATATTAGGAAGACCATTCTTAAACACGGCTAAAGCAATGATAGACGTGTTTGGTAAGAAACTGACCCTAAGTATAGAGGACGAGAGTGTTACCTTTTCAGTTGATAGAGCAATGCAACAAACTCAATCTACAGATGATACATGTTATTATATTCAAACTATAGATTCACATGCAGAATTGTTAGAAGAATTTTCAGAATTACAAGGAACAGGAGAATGTTCTTTAGGAGAAGGTAATGAACCAATTGATGAAACTGAAATGTTAGCTACACTAATAGCTAATGGATATGAACCAACAACAGAAGAAATTCAAATGCTAAAAGAAGAAGACAGATATCGATATAAATCATCGATAGAAGAACCTCCGACATTAGAGTTAAAGCCATTTCCAAACCATTTGGAATACGCTTATTTACATGGTGAATCTGAATTACCTGTAATAATATCGTCTTCTCTTACTAAAAATGATAAATCACAACTCATTTCTGTGTTGAAAGCTCATAAATTAGCTATTGCATGGAAGATTCATGATATTAAAGGAATAAGTCCTTCGTATTGCACTCATAAAATCCTTATGGAAGAAGGTCATAAAATGTATGTGCAACGCCAACGAAGACTAAATCCTAATATGCAAGATGTAGTTAAAAGGAAATTATTAAACTGCTAGATGCAGGTTTAATTTATCCAATTTCTGATAGTCCATGGGTAAGCCCAGTTCAATGCGTGCCTAAGAAGGGTGGCATGACTGTCATTACAAATGAGAAAAATGAGCTTATTCCTACTAGGACTGTAACAGGATGGCGTGTATGTATTGATTATAGAAAATTAAATGACGCCACCAGAAAAGATCACTTTCCCTTACCTTTCATTGATCAAATGTTGGAAAGATTAGCCGGAAATAGTTATTATTGTTTTCTTGATGGATTTTCCGGATATTTTAAAATTCCAATAGCACCCGAAGACCAAGAGAAAACCACGTTCACGTGCCCTTATGGTACTTTTGCTTACAAACGTATGCCATTTGGACTTTGCAACGCCTCTGCAACCTTTCAAAGGTGCATGATGGCGATTTTTCACGACATGATAGAAGAATGCATGGAAGTTTTCATGGATGACTTTTCAGTCTTCGGTGATACTTTTGAATCATGTCTAGTTAATCTGGAACGAATGCTTATTAGATGCGAACAATCAAATCTAGTACTTAATTGGGAGAAATGCCATTTCATGGTTAAAGAAGGCATCATTCTTGGTCATAAAATTTCAAAGGAAGGAATTGAAGTGGATAGAGCTAAAGTAGATGTAATTGCTAAACTTCCACATCCCACCAATGTTAGAGGAGTTAGGAGTTTTCTAGGGCATGTCAGTTTTTACCGACGTTTCATAAAAGATTTTTCTAAAATTGCCACTCCTATGAATAAACTCCTAGAAAAAGATGCTCCATTCATCTTTTCAGACGAATGCATCAAATCTTTTAATATTCTTAAAGAGAAACTCACTAATGCGCCGATCATGATAACACCAAATTGGAATCTACCGTTTGAACTAATGTGCGATGCAAGTGATTTTGCAATGGGAGCCGTTTTAGGACAAAGGATTGAAAAACGATTTCAACCTATATATTATGCTAGTAAGACGTTACAAGGAGCACAAACAAATTACACAACTACTGAAAAAGAACTCCTTGCTATTGTCTTTGCTTTTGACAAATTTCGTTCATATCTCGTTCTAGCAAAAACGGTGGTCTATACCGACCATTCTGCTCTTAGATAACTATTTTTGAAACAAGATGCCAAACCAAGATTAATCCGTTGGATCTTGCTCTTACAAGAGTTCGATATTGAAATACGAGATAAAAGAGGAGCAGAAAATCTCGCCGCTGATCATCTTTCTCGTCTTGAAAATCCCGAATTAGAAGTTCTAAATGAATCGGCCATACAAGACAACTTTCCTGATGAATATCTATTGAAGATAGATTATAATGAAATTCCATGGTTTGCAGACTATGCAAACTACTTAGTATGTGGATTCCTTGAAAAAGGATTATCGTACCAAAAACGAAAGAAATTCTTCAGTGATATAAAACATTATTTCTGGGAAGATCCACATCTGTTTAAAAGTTGTCCAGATAGAATAATACGCCGATGTGTATTCGGAGATGAAGCTAGTAAAATTTTAAACCATTATCACACAGGACCAACAGGAGGGCATTATGGGCCTCAACTAACAGCAAGAATAGTTTATGATGCTGGATTCTATTGGCCTACAATTTACAAAGACGCACACCTTCTTTGCAAATCCTGTGATGCTTGTCAAAGGGCCGGAAAAATAAGTCAACGTGATGAAATGCCACAAAATGTCATTCAAGTATGTGAAGTATTTGACATTTGGGGTATTGACTTTATGGGTCCATTTCCAAAATCTCATAATAATCTCTATATTCTCGTAGCATTGATTATGTATCTAAATGGGCGGAAGCACAAGCTCTCCCAACTAACGATGCACGAGTTGTAGTCAATTTTTTAAAACGTCTTTTTGCAAGGTTTGGAACACCGAAAGCTTTAATAAGTGATCGGGGTACTCATTTCTGTAACAATCAACTTGAGAAAGTTCTTAAAAGTTATGGAGTAACTCATAAAATCTCCACTGCATATCATCCACAAACAAGTGGACAAGTTGAAAATACCAACCGAGCTTTAAAACGTATTCTAGAAAAAACCGTAGGATAAAATCCGAAGGAATGGTCCATTAAGTTGGAGGATGCACTCTGGGCTTTTAGAACAGCCTACAAAACTCCAATTGGAACCACACCTTTTAGACTCGTTTATGGAAAAGTATGTCATCTTCCAGTAGAAATTGAACACAAAGCATTTTGGGCTTTGAAGACATGTAATCTTGATTTACATGAAGCTGGACGTCTACGGTTAAGTCAACTAAACGAATTAGAAGAATTAAGACATGAAGCATACGAAAATTCACTAATCTATAAAGAAAGAACGAAGAAATGGCATGATAAAAGAATCAGAAGTTCAAAAGAATTTAAAGAAGGAGACAGAGTTCTTCTTTTCAATTCACGATTCAAGCTATTTCCTGGAAAATTGAAATCAAGATGGTCTGGACCATTCATAGTCAAAAGAGTTTTCCCATACGGAACGATAGAATTAATAAATTCAAATGGAATTGAATTTAAAGTTAATGGTCACAGAGTTAAACATTACATAGATAGTCCAATGGAAGTTGACAATGAAGTTAATCACAATTTCGATACCACAGCTAACTAAGTGTGGGGAGAATCAAGTATTTTAAAGGATAATATGTATTTCTGTTAGAGTTAGATTTTCTGTTTTCGTGTAGTTCTCGAAAATGAAACCCGAATGGTCTTTCCCTAGCAGACCCTAAAGAACTAGTCTTCTCCCCCCATTCTGAATTTTTATTTTTTTTAGGTTTTTACGAAATGAAGACTTCCTGTGAACTAAACCATGGTCTAATGCTACACGCTTTGGTCACTAAACGTAATAATGACACACTTCCGAGTGAACTAGTATCAGTAATTAGAGAAAGATTGGACGGAGTAAGAAAAGAATCCAGATGCGAAGATAATAAGTTACAATTTGGTAAAGGAAAATCAAAATCCGCAGTGAAAAGAAGAGCACGACACCTAGAAAGATGTCACAAATGCGGAAAATGGTCACATGGAGGTAAATGTTCAAATAATCAAACCTATTCAAACACCGAATTTGTTACTTTATGCAGAGACGGACCGTTCATATGTTTAGAAGAAAAAACACTGAATGCTCGAGGTTACGCCTATGTAGCCATGGAAAATTAATTAAACCGACTATCTTATGAATGGGATAGATCATATCAATAAGAATACTATCTCACAGGTAAGTCTGTACAGTTTTTATTTTATTTTTATTTTTAACCTTTTGATAATAAATGCTAATTTGTTCGCTATAAATTATTAAATTGGTATTGAATAAAATTAGGTTTGGCGACCGAAATTATTGATATCATACAAAAATTTATTACATCACTGCGAAATTTAACGTTTATTCTTAAGGTAAAAATATCTTTAATCAATCAACCCAAAATATTTCAAAAATTCGTCATGAGTTAAATTAGGTCATGGAACCAAAATTACTTTACCGAAAATAGGGGCGCATATTTTTGATAATATTTGATTGATTAAAGTGGGATAAAAGACCAAAAAGATTTTTAATTTTATTTTTACCATGTTTTTAAAATTAATATATAAATCTTAAATTAATATTGTAAACTTTTTAAATTAATATATTTAAAATTGTAAATATTTTAACAATTGATATTTTTAAGTTTGTATGTATAAAAACAAAAATATAATATAAGTTTGGTGTGAATTTTTAATTTTATGCATTTTAAAATTAAGTTTGGTGTGAATTTTTAATATTATGCATTTTTAATTAAGTTTGGTGTAAATTTTTAATTTTATGCATTTTTAAATTTAAGTTGGGTGAATTTAAAAACAAAAATTTACTTTATTTCGTTAAGTTAAAAATATGATTTTTAAAATTCGTCGTAAGTTGAAGACTAGGTCTTTGAACCGAAATTGCTTTACCCGAGAGAGAGACGAGAACTTTTATTATCATTATTTTTAATCTTATTGAATTAAAGTATGCCAAAAACATTAAAAAAAAAAAACCCAAAAATCTTAGCTTTTAAAACAATCGCTACAAAAAGACAAATTTTAAAATTTTTTCAAGGGACGGACTAGGACAACGTTCCGAAACGACCTCGTCCTAAATAGCAAGGGAAACAAAATTTTAAAATTAATTACTTAATTGTTTTAATTAGTATAAGATGTTTAAAAAAAAAAAAATACAAACTCCGCGACTCGCGGAGTTTGAAGAGTAAATTTGCCGCGACTCGCGGAGGACCGAAATTACAGAAAAAAAATAAAACGAGCTGAACTGATCAGTCCCCATCCCCACACCACAAAAACTGTGAAAAACACCCGAAAATACACACACAAACACTCCAAAATTCACAATTTTTCACCGTTTTTCATCACATTTTTAACTAAAATCATGTTGAGAAGGATGCTATCAAGGAATTACTCAAGGAAAACGGTAAATTTCTACACCTAAACACCATTTAATCCGAAAATTAGTGTTCTTGAGCAATTTTATACCCAATTCGATTTTGATGCTTTTTAGTGTAATTATGCTTAAATTGTTTATGTATTATGCTTGTATAACCTAGATTGATGCTATTTAACATGATTAGAAGCTTTAAACTTCAAATTTTGAGTAATCTAGGGTTTGTGTTCTTGAGCAAATTTGGGGCTTTTTGATATAAACAGGTTATGGCCAATTTTTATCATGAATTATTGCTAAATTAAGTAGTGTAACATGTTTAGGTAGTTAAATGATCCAAAGTTTGAGCCTAAACATGATTTTTGAGAATTAAAGTGGACTTTTTCTAGTCTAAAATTCATGAATTTGATTTTTGAGAGATAATGCCATTTGAAACTTGTTTAATTGCTAGTAATGATTATTTTGACATGTTATTTGAGTTGAATGCTTATGAACTTTGCGAACATTTTCGTATATACTTATTTGAAAAAGGGTAGATTTGATAAAAATATGAAAATGAGCATAAGTTTGATATAAATTGGACATGTCATTGTAATTATTTTGATTGATGATTTTGCTGACACTAATGCATATTTGGATGCACAAAAATTGTGTTTGATGTGTTTTGCAGACTGAAAGGGGTGAATCTTCATCCCAAGCTCGCAATGCTCCTCCTGAGAATGCGGAACAACAGGATGTTGATAGCTATTATAAACAAGATATACCTCATCCAGTTATGACATTTTCAGATATGCACTTGGAAGATTTGCACCCGAACTTGAGATTTGACAGACGTTGGATAGATTATCCAAAATACCAAAGGGGCTTGCATACTCTTCATTCTAAAGTTGTTGAAGTACCTAGGGTAATAGAATGGGGACCATTAGAAGCTGTAGAATTAGACGGGCCAATTAGAGAATTACTTACACAGAGGTATGGTAATTCTACTTTTAACGATTGGGTACGATTATTCAGCATGCGTAGACCTGTATATAAAGTATGGTGTGAAGAATTATTGTGTAGTATAGAAATAAATGATCGGGTAGTTAGTTTAACCGATCGATCTTTTATTAGATTTTTGTTAGGAGGTTCAATGCGCCACATGTCTCTACTAGACATGGCTCAGGCCTTACGTATATATACGCCTGAGGAGTTAGCATCTGCCGATTGTAGAGGGTTGATATTGAACGGTAGGAAAATTGATGAAAATTTTGATACGCATGGTGTATGGAGTCAAATGACTAGCCATCACCGATTTAAAGGGGGAAATTACTCTTATTTGGATATAGATAGAGCAGAGTTAAGAGTAATTCATAGGTTTTTAGCCAATTCGATTACACAACGAGGTAAGAATAAGGAAAAGGTAAATGAACAGGATTTGTTTTACCACATGTGTATTCGAGACCCACAAAGCGCTGTAAGTATACCTTATTGTGTGGCTTATTATTTATCAGCTATGGTTAGGGGGATGAGACCGCATAGAATAATAGGAGGTGGTATATTTATTACTTTGATTGCTGAATATCTCGGTGATGATATAAGTTGGGGGGGATTATTAATCGAAGAACCAGAACCCCACGATACAATTGGTTTAAATGTATACCATGGTGCTAAAGTTTTTGTAACATCCCGCATTTTTCCGTTAAATTTAATTTTAACACCGTCTTTTTTTTTAAAACATAATCTTTCGTATTTAAATTAATAGTTTCCGTGAGTAACGTTCATTATATTCCCGCTATTTAATTTTGACATCACCCGTTTACTCGAGCGTTTTAAAAATATTCGTTTGGTTAATTCCCGCACCCGACTACAAACATGAGGGACTTAAGTTGACAGGTGGGCAAAGTGGTGACTAGGTCAACTAGTCAACCACTTCACCTCCTCCATTCATTTCCATCCATCTTCACCTCCTTTTTCTCTCTAGCTCAAGAACTCCATTTCTCCCAACTTCACTAAATCATCATCTAAATTCGATCTAGGAGGCTTACATCAAAACAAATTACGTATTTGGAATCCTCTCTTCATCCTCTACAATTTGATACCAACTTCATCTCGTTTGGGTAACAATTCTAAAACTCTAGATTTCTCTAAATTCGTTTTAATTACTTGAAATGTTGTTAGTTAGTGACTATGGCTCGTGTCTAGCATGAATATATGATTTACTTGCTCGATTTGTTGTTTTGAGTAACTAGTTTGAACATTTGAAATGGGTTTGCTTAATCTTGCATTTTGGAAGATTAAATGTTGTTTGATTGTTAAAGTTCATGTTTTAATTGTGTTACTAGTATCACTAGCTTCGTTTTGATGCGTAGGTTGATTAAGAAAACTTCAAAAACATGAATATTGATTTTGTGATGTTTGACTAGGGTTTGATAGTTCTTGACATTAACTTTTGATGCTTGAATGCCATGGAATGTTAATTGTTAGTGATTAGTTGTAATGTATGCTTAATTACCTTCGAAACGGCATATCATATGTGTAAATTGGATTCCCGGAACTTAAAATGCATATTGATGAACTTGAGGCTTTGAAATGAGCGTTTATTGATCACATGACGAGAATTCGATTGTTGTAAATGATGTTTTTGTTTGAGGATTTGTGTTTAGTTGTGTTCCCTGTCAAAAGAGCTTTCCAACGGTATAAGATACGTCTTCTAATTGTTTGCGGTTTGCGTTTTGCGTTTGTTTGAAGTTTTGACCAAGACTTGAACCTTGAAAACGACCTGACACCAGACCATGTGTTATGTCGCGGCGCGACACCCCTTGCCGCGGCGCGACATTTGCCTTGTCCAGATTCTGTCCAACTTTTCCATTTTATCAAAAATGTTTGCCATGTTCTAGACCTCCAATTCACATGCAACTTGTTTTAACATGCTTATATATGAATAACTAGCATAGAAAATTTGTCCGAGACCCGACCCGAACGTGTTGACTTTTTCGTTGACTTTGACCAAGTTTGACTTTTAGTCAAACTTAACCAAACTTTTATGCAATCTTCCTAACATGCTTTTATACTTGTATCTTGCATAAAACTTGACAATTTGCTTCACATGCTACATAATCGAGTCGTGTCGAGCCATATGACTAATTGAACAACTTTGACCCTTCGTGACTATCGTTATTGATACAACCTTTGTTTAGGTCAAGGCTAAGCAACTTTCATGCACACGTTTACTTGTTGAAGTACTTTTATACTCGTGCACTCGAGGTGAGATCATAGTCCCACTTTTACTCTTTTTGAACTTATATTGGGATGAGAAAACATAAACGATTCTTTTGAACTAAGTGAACACAAGAACGGGAAAACAAACATTCTACATACGAGTTTAGAACAAAATCCTCAATTCGATTATCATTAGTTACACTTGCCGGGTGTAAGCGAGAACTTATGTTATATGGCCATATGGGTTGACAACCCTCATCCTTGACGGTTCGCTACCGTCTACGGATGAAATATATTTTCGAGAATCAGTGTTTGTTCTAGCACTAAGTGATGGGGTATACAATGGAAGGAATGTTAAGCTTTGATAATTGGGTGCTCATGAAACAAACTTTTGGAATGTATTACTATTATTTCATTGATGCAAATCTTGTGGTTCACTTGTACTTACTTACTTAAACCTATGATTTCACCAACGTTTTCGTTGACAGATTTCTATGTTTTTCTCAGGTCTTGCACGATATGTGAAACATGCTTCCGCTTACTATTTGATACTTGCATCCGATGTCGAGTATACATGCATTTCATGGAGCGTCTTTTGACTTTACTTTAAACCGTGTCGCCTAGACTTCAATCGTATCTATAACGTTGTAACTTAACTTTTGGTTGAACAATTCTTGTAAACTTTGAAACAATCTTTAATTTGAAATGAAGGCGACATATTTTGGTCAAACGTTATCTTAAGACTTATAATCAGGTAATGGGACCCACGTAGCCGACGCCGTCACTTGACGATTTGTCGGGGTCGCTACAGTTGGTATCAGAGCCTTGGTTGTAGGGATTTAGAGTTCATTTGTGTCCACCCCGAGTCATAGGGTACATAGGTGAATCTAGACTACAACCGGCATATAGACTGAAGTAGGAATTATTTGACAAATTGTGCATTTATACTCGAACTCTTCTATCATATCTAACTCGTATTCGATCTTGATCTTACGTTGATAAATTTTGTTGATGCGCCACCTTGACTTTATGAAGTAATGTTAAATGCACATGAGAATCAGGGTAATATAATTTCCGGGATTATATTACGATGATTCACATGGACGTTCCGACATTATGACGTAAAGAATTTAAGGCGAGTCAAGGAAAATTTTCTCTCTATCCTTATTCCATACTGTGGTTAGTATTGTTGAAAATACTAACCAACGATATTCTTGTGTCATGAAGGAACAATGGCTCACCAAGGTCAACACAATACTCCTCTCGAAACTCTAGAACAAGCTCTTCAACGAATGATAACCACCGCCGTGGGTACGGCCGTGGCCGATCACTTTTCTAACAACAACAATCATGGAGCCGGTAATTCAATCGAAGGTTGCTCCTACAAGAACTTCATGAAGTACAATCCTCCCACTTTCGATGGAACCGGGGGACCGGTTGCTCTCACCCGATGGTTCGAACAAACAGAAGCCGTTTTTAGCATAAGCGGTTGTCGGGACCAAGATAAGGTCAAGTTTTCCACCCTCACTCTCACCGGTATTGCTCTCTCATGGTGGAACACGTATGTACAATCGGTGGGTATCGATGAAGCCCTTACACTCTCTTGGACCGAATTAAGAGAAAGAATGACCACCGAATACTTCCCGCGCGAAGAGACTCGAAGGCTCGAACAGGGGCCAAGAAATTTAAAAATAGCCCGAGATGACCTCGAAGCTTATAATCAACGGTTTGCCGAACTAACCTCAATTTGTCCAAACCTCCGGGCTCCCGGGCCCTAAGGAGTTGAGTTTTACATGGATGGCCTCCCTAAGAGCATTCCACACGGGGTAATGCCATTAAGACCCGCCAACCTACAAGAGGCTGTGATGATAGCCCGCCGATTTATAAAAACGGTGGATGAAATTGAAGCGCTGGCACCAACGGCCGAGGCCCAACCAGTTAACAACAAAAGAAAACAGGAAGCCTCTCCATCAAGCAACCACAACCACAACGACTCCACCAAGAAGCCTTTCACCCCCGGCGGCAGGAAAAATTATGCTGGAACACGACCTTTTTGCAACACGTGCCACAAACATCATTATGGAAAATGTGGCGGACCATTTTGCATCAAGTGTCAAAGAAGTGGCCATGTGGCCCATAGTTGTAAGGGTGCCACCCCCGTCGCTAAAAAGGTGCCCAATGCACGCAGAAGGGGTGCTTGTTTTGAATGTGGACAACTGGGTCATTTTAAGAATGCATGTCCCAAGAAGAACGCCCACCCTAATGTACGCGAATGAGCTTTCAACCTCAACACATAGGATTCCCGGAACGACAATTAGTTACGGGTACGTTTCTTCTCAACGACTCTTATGTTTCATGTTTATCCGATTCGGGTATCGATAAATGTTTTGTATCCAAGGCTTTGGAGCCTACTCTTTGCACTCCACCCCTCCCCCTAGATATTACTTACGCCATTCAAGTGACCAACGGAAAACCATTGCGTATCGATAAATTTTATCGGAGGGAGTACGTTAAACTTATTGGGTAGGTAATTTGAACTTCGATTTGACATCTATAGAACTAGGGAGCCCAAAACCTATACGTTAGGAAGGGAATGTTTTCCCCACATATATGTGATTTTAGTGAACTAAATGATTTCCGTTTAAGAACCGATATCCTCTTCCCCGTATCAACAACCTCTTGAACCGTTACACGGATCTCGCGTATATTCTAAAATCGACCTTCATTCTGGTTATCATCAATTGAGGGTTAAGGGAGAAGATGTCTCCTAAACCGCTTTCCGAACCCGCTACGATAGTTATAAATTTCTTTTAGTGCCGTTCAGTTTATCTAAGGCTCCGCCCGTATTCATAGACCTCCGGAACCGCGTATGCAAACTTATCTAGACAAATCCGTTACCGTACTTATAATTGATGTTTTAAGCTATTCAAGCGAAAAAAAAAAAAAAAAAAAAAAAAAAAAAAAAAAAAAAAAAAAAAAAAAAGACAACGTCTCCGTCTTACGCTCGAACTCTTGAGAAAAGAGCAACTCTATGCCGAATTCTTCAAGTGAGAATTTTGGGTAAACGAAGTCCAAATTCTAAACCATGTTGTTAGTGGTCAAGGTAAAAAAAAAAAAAAAAAAAAAAAAAAAAAAAAAAAAAAAAATTTTAAAAATTAATTAATTAATTAATTTTGGAGAAACCCTCACAACTCAGACTTGTATTCGTAAAAATCTTAGATCTCACCGGTTGTTACCGAAGATTCATTTCTGACTTTTCTCGTATTACACGACTTTAATCTCTCCGCGATCGAACCTTGAGCGTGATTCTTCACACCAACATTTCTAGCTAAATTCGTACAACACCAGATGGGACTCAAATATGGAAATATTTCTACTTGGACGCCGAAAGGCATACTCCCTCGACTCGAAATCAACGGGACGGAAATTCGTTATTTTGCACGAAGAATTCGAATACTAAATTGTGGATCCGATCAATATTCTTGTCATCACGTACCACACTACATACCTCTGTTATTTCACCGTTACCGTCTGATATTACTGGAAATTAAGATAACACACAATCCAACGATACTTCACTCTTCTTTGACTTAACGCCCTTGTGTTTCTGATAATCGGTCAACTACTATTCAACCCCGAACTATACAACTACGTGTACTACCTCGTTTCTCTTTCAGACTTCAACTTTTGACAACTAGAGGCACGTTATAGCAACCTCGAGATGTAAACTCATCCTATTCTAAGTCCTCATTTCACTACTATCTTTACCGTTCGCATTTCCGTTTAAAGAAACTCCTTGTAACATTTCTCCATGGATAGAGAAACTCCTCATATTACATAAGTATTCGCCACGAGGGTGAATAGTCCTAACGAACATTTTTTTTCGAACCCTAACTGACTCGTTCAAACATATCTTAAGAGATTCTATTCCAACACGGTGTATCTTTGTTAATTATCCCGTATCGAAATACTCGTTTCACTTCTAGTTTTACAAGAAGCCTCGGGACCGCGTTTAGACATGAGTACCGCGTACCATCCACAACCCGACGGACCGAACAAACATGTGATTTAAACCTTGGAAACCATAATACAAGTTTGTATTACCAACTTCAAATTTACTTGAGAAAAGTATTTTCCTTTAACCGAATCCTCGTACTACAATGATTTTCATTCAAGTTTTAACGTCACTCCTTTTGAAACCACATGTGACCGGAAACGTCATTCTCCCTTGTCGAACCAAGTAAACGATGATCAATTCACCGGGACCGAGGTTGTTCATGAGCAACCGAGAAAATTTATTCATATTCAGGTAAAACCCTACGCGACTCGTAATCACCAAGAGCTACGCCGATGTTAGACGTAAACATTTCAAATTCCACGTGGGAAATCGCGTCACGTTAAGAGTCGCACCTTGGAAAGGTGCAATCCGTTTCGGGAAACGTAGGAAGCTAAATCCGCGATATTTTGATCCTTTAAATTCTTGGGGTGTTTTGGACCCGTCGCTAGCCGTTTAGACTTTTCCGACTCATTTTGGGTCTCCGTTTATCCTACATTCGATGTATCAACTCAAAGACGTGTTTTGCGAAACGAGAACTTGTTATCTCCTTTGATGAACTCACTATCGACGATAACCCTCACTTCCTCGTGAAGCCAAACCTTAAAACATCGTATAATCCCGACCGTCAAAATTCGTTGAAATACCCTAGAACATACTTCTCCCTCACTCGTAGAATTGGCAACGCAAGATCTCGAGGAAGATTCAACAACTACTACTTCCAACTAAATTTCGGGACGAAATTTCTTTTGAGGTGTGGATAATGTAACATCCCGCGTTTTTCCGTTAAATTTAATTTTAACACCGTCTTTTTTTTTAAAACATAATCTTTCGTATTTAAATTAATAGTTTCCGTGAGTAACGTTCATTATATTCCCGCTATTTAATTTTGACATCACCCGTTTACTCGAGCGTTTTAAAAATATTCGTTTGGTTAATTCCCGCACCCGACTACAAACATGAGGGACTTAAGTTGACAAGTGGGCAAAGTGGTGACTAGGTCAACTAGTCAACCACTTCACCTCCTCCATTCATTTCCATCCATCTTCACCTCCTTTTTCTCTCTAGCTCAAGAACTCCATTTCTCCCAACTTCACTAAATCATCATCTAAATTCGATCTAGGAGGCTTACATCAAAACAAATTACGTATTTGGAATCCTCTCTTCATCCTCTACAATTTGATACCAACTTCATCTCGTTTGGGTAACAATTCTAAAACTCTAGATTTCTCTAAATTCGTTTTAATTACTTGAAATGTTGTTAGTTAGTGACTATGGCTCGTGTCTAGCATGAATATATGATTTACTTGCTCGATTTGTTGTTTTGAGTAACTAGTTTGAACATTTGAAATGGGTTTACTTAATCTTGCATTTTGGAAGATTAAATGTTGTTTGATTGTTAAAGTTCATGTTTTAATTGTGTTACTAGTATCACTAGCTTCGTTTTGATGCGTAGGTTGATTAAGAAAACTTCAAAAACATGAATATTGATTTTGTGATGTTTGACTAGGGTTTGATAGTTCTTGACATGAACTTTTGATGCTTGAATGCCATGGAATGTTAATTGTTAGTGATTAGTTGTAATGTATGCTTAATTACCTTCGAAACGGCATATCATATGTGTAAATTGGATTCCCGGAACTTAAAATGCATATTGATGAACTTGAGGCTTTGAAATGAGCGTTTATTGATCACATGACGAGAATTCGATTGTTGTAAATGATGTTTTTGTTTGAGGATTTGTGTTTAGTTGTGTTCCCTGTCAAAAGAGCTTTCCAACGGTATAAGATACGTCTTCTAATTGTTTGCGGTTTGCGTTTTGCGTTTGTTTGAAGTTTTGACCAAGACTTGAACCTTGAAAACGACCTGACACCAGACCATGTGTTATGTCGCGGCGCGACACCCCTTGCCGCGGCGCGACATTTGCCTTGTCCAGATTCTGTCCAACTTTTCCATTTTATCAAAAATGTTTGCCATGTTCTAGACCTCCAATTCACATGCAACTTGTTTTAACATGCTTATATATGAATAACTAGCATAGAAAATTTGTCCGAGACCCGACCCGAACGTGTTGACTTTTTCGTTGACTTTGACCAAGTTTGACTTTTAGTCAAACTTAACCAAACTTTTATGCAATCTTCCTAACATGCTTTTATACTTGTATCTTGCATAAAACTTGACAATTTGCTTCACATGCTACATAATCGAGTCGTGTCGAGCCATATGACTAATTGAACAACTTTGACCCTTCGTGACTATCGTTATTGATACAACCTTTGTTTAGGTCAAGGCTAAGCAACTTTCATGCACACGTTTACTTGTTGAAGTACTTTTATACTCGTGCACTCGAGGTGAGATCATAGTCCCACTTTTACTCTTTTTGAACTTATATTGGGATGAGAAAACATAAACGACTCTTTTGAACTAAGTGAACACAAGAACGGGAAAACAAACATTCTACATACGAGTTTAGAACAAAATCCTCAATTCGATTATCATTAGTTACACTTGCCGGGTGTAAGCGAGAACTTATGTTATATGGCCATATGGGTTGACAACCCTCATCCTTGACGGTTCGCTACCGTCTACGGATGAAATATATTTTCGAGAATCAGTGTTTGTTCTAGCACTAAGTGATGGGGTATACAATGGAAGGAATGTTAAGCTTTGATAATTGGGTGCTCGTGAAACAAACTTTTGGAATGTATTACTATTATTTCATTGATGCAAATCTTGTGGTTCACTTGTACTTACTTACTTAAACCTATGATTTCACCAACGTTTTCGTTGACAGATTTCTATGTTTTTCTCAGGTCTTGCACGATATGTGAAACATGCTTCCGCTTACTATTTGATACTTGCATCCGATGTCGAGTATACATGCATTTCATGGAGCGTCTTTTGACTTTACTTTAAACCGTGTCGCCTAGACTTCAATCGTATCTATAACGTTGTAACTTAACTTTTGGTTGAACAATTCTTGTAAACTTTGAAACAATCTTTAATTTGAAATGAAGGCGACATATTTTGGTCAAACGTTATCTTAAGACTTATAATCAGGTAATGGGACCCACGTAGCCGACGCCGTCACTTGACAATTTGTCGGGGTCGCTACAGTTTTGAAGAGGCAAAATAACGCCGCACTACGATATAATGGTAGACATCCACAGGTTGAGAGAAACCAACAGCCAGGTAATGTGGGAGGGGGAAATGAAATGACAGAAATGCAAAGGTTTATAGCTTCACAAGAGTATGAAAATGCTAGACATAGAGTATTTGAAGATTGGCAAGTTCATCAAAACTATATCATAGCTCATTGTCAACATGTAGGTAGAAACTATATTCCTACTTCATCGCCCGTATTTCCTCCCTAGTCTATAGAGATCCAACCACCGTATCCTACGTATAACCCAGACGAAGCATTCTATAACACATACGGCTATGCATGGAACCCCTACTGGTATCAGTATCATCCCTAGTCTACTTAGTTTTATTTATTTTATTATTTATAATGTTGATACATTTAATACTTATGTTAATATTGTAATAGTTTTTATAATTTTCTAACTTTTATTATTAGATTTTAATAATTTTTGAATGTGGGGTAATATACCAAACTTCAAAAATATGTATATATGTTTGCAGTTTATCTTATGTACACAACAGGGTAAAACAACCCATTTTCAAAGACTGACATTAAGTTCAGCAAAAGCAACTAATTTTGACGACAAGATGCAAAATATATGTGAAATAACAACAACACGGAATGAACAAATGATGTGCACCATTTATCATTCAACACAAACAACAATATGTTTGGAAACTTTGGTAAAATTTAATCATTTCTACGCTAATCACCCTCAATAATTTAAATTGTTACTGATTTCTTGCAAATGAGGGCATTGCAAGATCTTAAGTGTGGAAAGGGGTTAAATTCTTTCGGATTTTTAAAATTTTTATCTTAAACACTTGGTTACCATTAAAAATACTAGTAAAGCAGTAGTTGTATTAGAATCTAGTGCTCTCTGATAATAAAGAACAGCCCCAGTCTTATATACTGACTACCCAATTCTAGTAAAATTTTTCAAAATTTTCAATTAAATGAACTCAAAATCATATTTATACATATTTATGAATGATAAAATTAGGTATTAACACCGAAATTATTGTTACCTCGGAAAGGACATAAATTGAGAAACAAACCAAAATGTTAAAATTCATTTAAAATGGAATAGAGGACAATAAAAAGGAAAATAAAAGCCAAGTGCGGGAAAAATTACCAAGTTATCTTAAACATATGTCACATATTTCTGTAACAAATAATTGAAAATACTTTTGTTTTGGACTAAATTAACTGTTTTACCCGATTTACTGTAATGAAAGATGGATCTACACGATGAATCAATTCCATCATTAAAAGGAAGTAAAGTCTTCCGAAAAAGACACGCGCTTCTTGATTTAGGTCATGAAGTTGTCGTCCAGACCAGCTGTAGGTTGATGAAAAATCTAAAAAAGTCATCTCTAAAATCAGCAGAAAATCCACGGACCTCAGCATAAAACAGGGTCGCCAAGTGGTCAGATCTATCCTAACCATGAGAAGGATTTATCTCGTACAATGGGGGCCACCGTGCAAATTAGCTGGATAAGACTAATGAATCAGATCCCCAGAAAGGATAATCTCCTTAAAGATCAAAAATCAGCTTTTAAGACTGATATTACTCAATCCTTGAGATTGACCTTAAAGATTGAGAATTACAAACTCATGGAATTCAATGATATCTAAACTCGAGCTTGAACGAGAAAATATTTTGATCAAAATTACAAACCGATTTGTTTTCTGAAAACCTATTTTCAATGCGTTCATTACCATTGAACGTAAAATCCTAGGAATTCACCTGGAATTCATTAGGTCACCTGAACCAAATCGGGTGTCAACCGTAAGAACGGTGGTTGCATAGCATGATCAAAGACAGGACCTTGTGCCAGACCGAAAAATTATAAGGGTGAGCTTTACTATTGCTCCTACAAAGGATAGTAATTGCGTCCGACACGTTATAGACCATAATCAAAAGCATGTCAGGGGACATTGCCTTAACAGTTGCTTGTTCAACGCTTTCCTTTACAACCGGACGATAGTTTACCGAAAGGTAATATACGGAACAAGTAAACTGGATGTGTTGCTTTCCCAATACAAGGTTAGCAAGTGGGTGACACAAAACCACAAGTTTTGAGCTAAATTTTCAAATATGAAACCCACCAAATCCACAAAAAGAATTTGCAAACACCGGTGAAGGGTTATTCCGGAAAACTTATCTAGGGTAAAAGCTAGATTGAATTTTCAAAAAGATCAAATGTTTTCATAAAGATCCAATTTCCTTAAAGGATCTAAATTTTATAGTCATGTGGGACTGTAAACCACATCGTTACTACCATTGTTTATACCTCCGTAAAGAAATCACTGATGTACAAAGTGTGAAGAATAAAGAAGTGATTCTAGTATTTCAAGACTATATTGCTTGAGGACAAGCAACGCTCAAGTGTGGGAATATTTGATAATGCTAAAAACGAACATATATTTCATAGCATTATTCCTCAAGAAAGACAAGCTTTTAGTTGCAATTGTCCTATTTTCAAGTGATATTCGTTTAAATAATAAAAGGTGAAGACAAAAGACAGATTCGACGAATTGAAGACGCAAATGACCAAAAAGCTCAAAAGTACAAAAGACAATCAAAGAGGTTCCAATTATTGATCAGAAACGTCTCGAAATTACAAGAGTACAAGATTCAAAGTGCAAAGTACAAGATATTAAATTGTACGCAAGGACGTTCGAAAATCCGGGACCGGGACCAGAGTCAACTCTCAACGCTCGACGCAACGGACTAAAAATTACAAGTCAACTATGCACATGAATATAATATAATATATAATTAATTCTTAAAATTAATATATATATTATAATATATTTAAAAATCGTCGGCAAACAAAGAGCCAAAGTTGGGTGAGCTGTAAAAACAAACTCCGCGACTCGCGGAGTTTGAAGGCAAAAAATGCCGCGAGTCGCGGAGCTTCCCTGGACTCAAATCCCTATAAAAGCAAACGCAGTTTGATCGTAAAAATCATCATATAATCTATCTCTCTCTCAATATATACGTAATATATATTTATATTTTAATTTTAATTTTAATTTTAATTTTAATAATAAGGGTATGTTAGCGAATGTTGTAAGGGTGTAAGTCGAAATTCTGTCCGTATAACGCTACGCTATTTTTAATCATTGTAAGTTATGTTCACCCTTTTTAATTTAATGTCTCGTAGCTAAGTTATTATTATGCTTATTTAATCCGAAGTAATCATGATGTTGGGCTAATTACTAAAATTGGGTAATTGGGCTTTGTACCATAATTGGGGTTTGGACAAAAGAACGACACTTGTGGAAATTAAACTATGGGCTATTAATGGGCTTTATATTTGTTTAACTAAATGATAGTTTGTTAATTTTAATATAAAAATTTACAATTGGACGTCCCTATAAATAACCATATACACTCGATCGGATACGATAGGCGGGGTATTTATATGTACGAATAATCGTTCATTTAACCGGACACGGGAATGAATTAATAGCCACTAGAATTATTAAAACAGGGGTGAAATTATGTACAAGGACACTTGGCATAATTGTTAACAAAGTATTAAAACCTTGGGTTACACGCAGTCGATAACCTGGTGTAATTATTAAACAAAGTATTAAAATCTTGTTACAGTTTAAGTCCCCAATTAGTTGGAATATTTAACTTCGGGTATAAGGATAATTTGACGAGGATACTCGCACTTTATATTTATGACTGATGGACTGTTATGGACAAAAACCAGACGGACATATTAAATAATCCAGGACAAAGGACAATTAACCCATGGGCATAAAACTAAAATCAACACATCAAACATCATGATTACGAAAGTTTAAATAAGCATAATTATTTTATTTCATATTTAATTTCCTTTATTTTATATTTAATTGCACTTCTAATTATCGCACTTTTATTTATTGTTATTGTATTTAATTGCACTTTTAATTATCGTACTTTTTAATTATCGCAAGTTTATTTTATCGCACTTTTATTTATCGCAATTTCATTATCATTATTTACTTTATGCTTTAAATTAAGTCTTTTATTTATTTAATATTTTACATTTTGTTTTAACTGCAACTAAAGTTTTTAAAATCGACAAACCGGTCATTAAACGGTAAAAACCCCCCTTTATAATAATAATATTACTTATATATATATATTTGTATTTTTATAAAATAAAACTAATATAGCATTAAGCTTTGTTTAAAAGATTCCCTGTGGACCGAACCGGACTTACTAAAAACTACACTACTGTACGATTAGGTACACTGTCTATAAGTGTTGTAGCAAGGTTTAAGTATATCCATTCTCTAAATAAATAAATATCTTGTATAAAATTGTATCGTATTTAATAGTATTTCCTAGTAAAATATAAGCTATTTCATATACACCTCGCATAACATCAACACACAACCTCTCGCTCAACGACAAAACCCTTAATCAACTAACTATTCGACTGTTTTTGAGTCAATCCCCATGTTTAATTATTTTTCCCTGTTGTTGTTGGGTTTTCGTGATTTAACCCGAGTAGAAAGCCCAAACGGCCCAGCGAGCATTAGCAGTTTAGATGATCGAGTTGGGCTTAAGTATTTGGGATGCTACAGTAACATGCACCAATATAATAAAAAAAATAATTTGTTGTAGCCTGGGATCGAACTCACAACCAACCGTGAACCAACCAACACCCTGAACCATTGACTCGTTGTAACTTTCTTGTATTGTTTCATGCATTTAAACATTTACCATGTACAAAATTGTTAGCTTTTCATCTTAAACTAAAACCCAAATGAAACTCACTGTAAAATAACGATTAATATTCACAGTGAATATCCAAAACACTATATCATGCTCCTATTGAAATGAAACATAACTGTTTGAATTAAAAGATTAAGATTAGATCAGGCTGTACCATGGTAGTTTGTGTTGGTGATATTTTGAGTTGTTATGGGTCTAGACCAGGAAAAAAAGAGACGATTATCAACGATTAGAAACATTAGTGGTAGCGAGCAGCGAACAATAAGCAAATAATGGTGATTGTCGAGTGGTTGTAGCAATTATGGTGGTTTAATGGGTGGAACATTAAATGAAAAAAAATAGTAATAATTACAAGTTAAATAACGGCTGTAGCAACTAGATGATGGTTCTCAGACATAAACTGAAACGAAACAGTAGCAATATACGATGAGTTGGGTGGTTGTTGATGAAAATGAATGATGAAGGTGGTAAGGTGGCGGTTTGTTGGATTGTGATTGTGAAGGTGGTTCCTTTGGTTGTTTGAATGAAACCAAAAATCGAAGCTGTAGGCTGCAGCGTAAAACAGAAATCATCGAGCTGTTAGAGTGTTCTTGAGTAGGTTTAATTGGCAGAGGAGGAATTGTTTTGTCGTGGTTGATGGTGGTTGATATGGGTTATGGTTTCACGAAGATGGTGGGTTTTGAAGTTAAATGAAAGTGGTGGCGGGTTTAGGTGTTAGACGATGGTTCTTAGTGGAAATGGGTTTGAAACCATAGTATTACAATCAATATGGGTTCATTGTTTTTGGGTTCAGATAGTAACAAAAATATGCAGTAGTAGATTCTGGTGATCATGGGGTTTTGTTTGAAGTTTTAAGAATGATGATGGTTTCGGTTTTAGATCGATCAGAAGTAGGAACCTAGTGATAGGAACAAGTTAGTGTGTTTGTTTCATGAGAGTGTTGATGGGGTTTGGTTTCGAATGACGATGGTGTGGAAGGTGACGTTTGATGGAAGGTGAAAATGGTGTTGCTTCAGTTGCAGAACAAGAAGGAGAAAAGGGGTATGTGATCAATTTGCATATGCATAGGTATATATTAATTAGATGGTGGAACAAACAAACACAGTAAATCATATTATAATATATTATATATTTTAAATAAATCATAAGTTAAATAAACGTGCATAAAGGAAAATATCAGCCATCCTCTCTTGTCAATTGCTACCGACAGTTTTCACAGACTGGATTTCGTACTCCGTCATTAATCAGGGGCGGATAAAAGTCTTCCGAAAAATCCCAAATTTTTATATTAAACATCTTTATTTATTTTAGTCATTATGGTATAAGAATCGGTCATTAGTTCTTAGAAATTATTAAATAAAAATTAAATCATCTGTCCGCGCTCGATCCCAGGTAAAATATAAAAATTGTTAAAATTTAACAAATAGCTCCTAAATACATTTCTAATAAGCCTATAGTTTATATCACTCATTTTCGGATCACCGTTTATTTTTAAAATCACATAAGTTCGTATTTAACTTGTTTAACATCCATCGAATGGCAATTGAGTGTTACCGTCGTTTACTAAATAGATTCGAAATCACAAAATATATATTTAATATACTTTATATATATATATATATACATATATATATATATATATATATATATATATATATATATATATATATATATATATATATATATATATATATATATATATATATATATATATATATATATATATATATATATATATATATATGGTTATGTTTTAAATAATAATTATCATAATATCAAATTTTATTTTATTTTACATAATTAATTTTAATAACAACGACATATAATATTTAAAGTTATATTTCCAAATTATTATATTTATATATACATATATATTTATATACACACAAATCTATTTACAATTATCTGTTCGTGAATCTTCGGAAATGGTCGAAGTCAAATGAATGTACGAAAATAGTTCAAAAATTTTGAGACCTAACATAACGGACTTTACTTATCATTTCAGAATTATGAAATCGTATCGTGAGTTTGGTTCAAAATTAGTCGAAATTTTCCAGGTCGTGACAGTACCTACCCGTTAAAGAAATTTCGTCCCGAAATTTGATTGAGGTTGTCATGGCTAACAATAAAAATGTTTTCATGACGAATATGAGTTGATAAATAGAGTTTTATCATCATTGAGTAATATGGATAAAACAATTCGATTACGCGAAGAGTATAAGTGAAGTTATCGCAAAAGAAAATCTTCGAAATCTTCGAAATCTTTATAAGATTTGATTCTTCGGAAATTAAGAAAATTATGTTCTTCTTTAATTAAATGCGGTAATTTGCCTCGATTACTATGTCTGATATTTCATTATAAATTGATCTCTTCCGTTCCATTATTTTCACCAATCCTATACTTTCTTCCTCAATTCATACTTCCAAAAGATTTTGAAAATGTTAAATCCAGTTTTGATTCTTGATCTCATTCTGACGATCGCAACAATCATCCTTCTATTCCAACTCCCACCGGAGGAATCTGTTTACTTCTACTTCGCTCTTGGGTTAGTGGTTTTCATAATCCTTCATTGCATCTGTCTTTCCATAATTATTGACATCCACGGTTAATGATCTCTCTATTTGCTGTGATTTATACTCCTATTTATATTTTGAAGCTCCATGCTTTTGTTTTCTTCCCGGCTAAAGTAAAGCGATTAAGATATCTCGGATTCGTAGATGAGATCTTTGAATTTCGAATGATCATGGCTAACATTCTAAGAAAGAAATGGTAATAGCACGATCTGATTTGTTAAATTACCAGAATATACAGAAAAGATAGAACTATCAAGAAAATATGTTTTTGATATGTTTAGAGATTAAGTAGAATGAAAGAATCGTGTAACATGGTTTATGATGAGGGTGTGATCTGTGACTTATCACGTTCCATTAGAAATTAAGCATGACTTACTATAATATAACCACGTTGGTCGGGCGTCATTATATTATACTAACTCATGCTTCAATTCCCAACACTATTCCAGAAACATTCATAATTTAAACTCAAATTTTACAGAAGGATAGAAACTAAAATAGTTTCTTTTATGATGTAACATAGATAGCACGAGGAGATAGATAATTTTGGACAAAGATATTTATGAAGGTATCTTCAGAAATATCGAAGATATTTATGATGATATTTTGGAATTTCTAAGATCAAAGGTTGATGAAGAAAATTCTTCCGCAAGATTTTAACATGTGTGAGAAGCAAGGTATTCGCTAAAGATTTCATTAAATACAGAATCATCTGGATTCTTTAAGTACAGGGTTAGTCCTTGTGATTTGTCAACAGTCTTCATAGTTTGCTCAATCCATTTTTCAGTTCCAAATATGAGCTTTTTCAACACACCATTCTTATTATAAAGCTTTTGGCCATTAAGACCATCTATAGCTTTTTTCTACTTCATCAGCATTCTCAAGGTTAACGAATCTGAATCATTGGTTATCGATCCGAGGTGTTTTCAAGAATTTTGAAAGGTTTGAACGCAGTTTGTAATCGTCAAGATACACATGATGTTTAAGATGAAATCAAGTGGCAAACTTGAAGAAATGTTTAGTCTAATATGTTATAATCAATAATTTAATACCTTTTAATTGTCCAATGTTAGTAGTCCAATGTTTGTAGTCCAATAGTCCAATATATAATCTTAGAATTAATCGACGTATGTCTCAATTAATTATATTATATTGTCTCGGGATTAACCAAGACTAGTATATTATGACAGTATTTAAATGACGATATTTAAAGTGCATAAAATAAATAACAGTATTTAAATGACGATAACTAAAATTGCGAGTATTAAAATTGCTATAATTAATTGCGATAATTAAAATGACAATAAATAAAATGTAATAAGGAAATAGTCATAACGGATATAGGAACAGTTAGCTAGGATATTGTTAGCGTGGATTCTTAAAAAAATTTCATATA